>NW_027532679.1:25352-39257 GCF_008692635.1 Crocuta crocuta | reverse complement strand
CCCCCTTTCTGTTCCATTAGCCTTCTCTTCTTTCCCTCTTTACTGCTCAGTGATCTCTCAATGAAAAATGTTCTTGAGAAAATGTGTGACTTTGGGCACAATCTTTGCACTGCACCCCTGAGTAGCCATTTCTGCCTCTTCCGTAAATGAGGAGGTTGGTTTGACCACTGATGAGGAAGTGGTGGCCCAGAGAGAGGATGGACATTGCCTAAGGTCACACAGCAAGTGGATGGCTGGCCCTGAACCTATAAAAAAAAAAAGTACAAAGAGCATCAACGAGCCCTCATGAATCCATCACCCAGGCTTCACAATTAGCAGCTCATGGCCAATCTCATTTCATTACTCTCACCAACTTCCCCTCCCCGCATTACTTTGAAAAATCTCAGAAATCATATACTATTTCATATTGCTTAAATGAGCCAAAGATAGCTTCTGTGTATTGGTTGTTTGTTTCTTCATTGCAGACTGAAGAATTTAGCGTAAAAGTTCACAGGAGCCAAGCCCAAGTTTTTACGCATCTAATTCTTTTCAAAACATCCCCAGCAAGCAGATTTTTAGCACTTAGAGCCTGCCTGCTTTGCACACCTCTGATACCTGACTCGGCATCTGCTGACTGTCGATAAGATGGAGCCTGGTGGTTATGAGACCCCAAGCTGTCCCTCCGAGTTGTCTGACCCAGAGACTCCCCATCATACTGATGAGTGACAGTCATCTGGACGCTTAGGTCCCTCTCTAATCTCCCAGTCCCCTGCATGTTCCCTTACCCCCACCCTGCCCTAAGCTCTGGATGGTCTTGTGCTGATGGACCTCTCCCCTTGCCAATAATGCTTGTTATATGTTAATGCTTCTCATGGTCACTTGTTTTTCCTTGATCAGTCCCCAAAAACCCTTTAACCCCTCTATAATTATTTCTCTCTCTCTCTCACCTTGCAATTTAAGAAACAAGTTGCACTATAGAGTTAGTTTCCTATAGATACATGAATTTTACAGATTGTATCCCCATGGTGTTGTTTAACGTGTTCCTCTGTCCTTTGTACTTAGATCTAGAGGCTTGATCAGATCCAGTTTCAACCTTTTTCAGCCAGCCTATTTCATAGGTGGTGCCTGATCCTTTCACTAGCAGGTTCCTAATATCTAATTGACTTGTTTGTAATGTTAACAGCTGTTGTTGCCTATTGCCAGACTCATTAATTCATTAGGATTGCAGAGTGGTAATATACTTCTCCACTTATTATCTGGAATATTTAAAATTTTTTTAAATGTTTATTTATTTTTGAGAGAGAGACAGAGACAGCATGAGCAGGGAAGGGTCAGAGAGAGAGGGAGACACAGAATCTGAAGGAGGCTTCAGGCTCTGAGCTAGCTGTCAGCACAGAGCCCGATGTGGGGCTCGAACCCACGAACTGTGAGATCATGACCTGAGCTAAAGTTGACACTTAACCGACTGAGCCACCCAGGCGCTCCTAATGTTTATTTATTTTTGAGAGAGAGAGAGAGAGAGAGAGAGAGTCAGAGAGAGTCAGAGAGAGAGGGAGACACAGAATCCGAAGCAGACTCTAGGCTCTGAGCTGTCAGCCCAGAGCCTGATGCGGGGCTTGAACCCACGAACTGTGAGATCATGACCTGAGCCGAAGTCGGCCACTTAGCCGATTGAGCCACCGAGGCACCCCTCTAGAATGTTTTTAGAAAAAGAAATGTCTCCTCACTTACTGTTAGGCTTCCATGATACCTTTTGAAAGGAAAATGCAGGATAAATGCTTGATTCTTTCCATTTCTTCACCAATTTTCAACTTCCAAAAGTTGATGATCTTGGGGTGCCTGGGTGGCTCAGTTGGTTAAGTGTCAGACTCTTGATTTTGGCTCAGGTCATGATCTCACAGTCATGAGACTGAGCCCTGTGTTAGACTCTGAGATGAATGTGGAGCCTGCTTGGGATTCTCTCTCTCCCCCTCTGTCTATCAAAATAAATGAATAAATATTTTCTAAAAGGTGATGATCTTGCATCCTCCACAGTTGTCAAGCAGTCTTATTTTGTTTTAATGTCATAATGAATTCATGGATTTAAACATATTGAATATGCTTTAATCCATTGCAGTTACTATCCTATTGCTGCCCTAACTATCCCATATTTGGCCAGTGGGAATGTCTTCATCAAGTTGGTTGCTGGTCCTTTTGGTAGTCTCTTGTTTTCAGGAATAAGACGTTCTAGGGTCATCTTGTACAGTTTTTTATTATCCCTGACCTGAATGAATCACTTCTCCAAGAATCCCTAGTTCCTTTTGGTGGGAAATGGTATTTTAAGGCCAGACTATGGTTATTAAGGAAGCTTATTGGTACTGGCTGGCTATTATTTTTAAGCCTTTTCAGTAGCTAGAGCTTGAAAAAATTTTTCAGGATAAAGTATGCCATGTGTTCAAAAGCAATTCTTTCTACTTAAATTCAGTACTTTAGAATTTTTTTTTACTTAACCTTTTAAAGATTTTCTACCAGTGTGTCCTTTCTCTTAAGTTGAAAATCCAGGTTCTCAGTGACAACAATAATGATAGCATTAGAATATCACTTAACTACTCATTCTCTTTATTCCACGATACAGTCTGAAAAAGACAATACCAATAGTATCACCAACAATATGATCACTGAAGAGAGCTTATGATTTTTCCCTAGCAATTATTTTTGTCCTTGGAGTGTGTGTTATTAAGGATGTACAGTCAAATTATTGTATTTTAAAGTAACTTGAAATATTTCTCTATAAATGATTATGCCACCAAATATACATGTAATCAAGTTCATTTAAAATTTTTATTTCTATTTTTTAAATTGAGGTATAATTTACACAGTAAAATGCTCAGATCCTCAAGTTTTTACAAATGATCTTATGTTTGATGACCCTTGGCAAATGCATATACCTGTGTAACTAATACCCCTAGCAAGATATAAATTGTCCACAAACCAGAAAGTTCCTTTCTATCTGTGAAATAATAAATATATCAATATATATCCATATCTATCTATCTATCTATCTATCTATCTATCTATCTATCTATCTGTCTATCATCTATCTATCTATCTCCAGTTCCTGAGACAGAGCTCTTAAAAACCTTCTAAATAGGGGTTCTGGGAGTACCTTTTGTTCTAATAATTTAGTCTTCAGCCTCAGTTCCTAACACAGAGCTCCTAAATCCCTTGGGATTGTCTGCGTAATAGGAACAGCTTTTATTCTGGTGAGGCAACTCTTGGTGAGCTCCTTGATGGGGGCCTGTCACCAGAAAGACCAACCCGTAATTAGAAGTTTGGTACTTTCCACTCCATCCCTGATTCTCCAGAGAGGAGGGGCGCTGGAAATTGAGTTAATAACTGATCATACCTATGTGATGAAGCCTCCGTAAAAATCCCAAAAGTATGGGGTTCAGAGAGCTTGTAGGTTGATGAACACATCTATGTGCTAGGACGGTGACACCCCAGCTGCACAGAGACAGAGACTCCCATGGTTTGGGACATTGCCCTAGGCATCTCTTCAGCTGCGTATTTGTCTATATCCTTTACAATAAACTAGTTAACAGGTAGCTATTTCCCCGGGTTCTGCAAGCCATTCTAGCAAATTGTTGAACCCAAAGAGAGAGCTATGGGAACCTAAATCATTGCTGTTCTGACAGAAGTACAGGTGACAACCCAGGAGTTGCAACTGGCATCTGAAGTGGGGGTAGCCTTGTGGGATCATCTGACACTAAATCCAGGCAGTGTCAGAACTGAATTGAGTTGTAGGACATCCAAATGGTGTTGGAGAATTGGTCCATGTGAGGAAAACCCCACGCATCTTGTGTCAGAAGTATTGCAAGTATGAGAATAAAGGAAAACACGGGATTTTTTCCTAGACATTATCTGTCATTCCCTTACCCCACGCCCACACCCAAGCAGCCATTGCTCTGATATCTTTCACCACTGATCAGTTTGCCCGTGGAATTTTACATAAATGGATTCATATAGTGTGAATGCCTTTATTTTTGGCTCCTTTCACTCAGCCTGATGTTTTTGAAATTCAGTCATGGAGTATGTTTCAGTAGTTTGTTCCTTTGTATTGCTGAATAGTATTCCATTCATGAAAATTCATTGCTTGTTTACCCATGCTCCTGTTGATGGACAGTTGAATTGCCTCCCAGTTTTGGGTATCATAAATAAAGAGGCAAAGACATCCCATGCACAGTCTTTTTGTGAGCACTCTTATGTAAATATCTGAGAATGGAATCGCTGGGTAGGTATCTATTTACCCTTATGAAAAACTGTCAGACCATTTTCCCAGACGGTTGACCCAGTTTACAGTGTTGTCAGCAACAGACGGTAGTTCTAGTAACTTACATTCTTGCAACACTTGAAGTTGTCAATCTTTTCAGTTTTATCTGCTTGAAGGACTTATAGTTATACCTCATTATGATTTAAATTTACATTTCCCTAATGACTAATAATATAAGCACTTTTTCATTGTTTATCAATCATTTGTCTATCTTCCCTTAGAAGGTGTCCAACTGTTTTGCCATTTTTAAAAAACTGAATTGGGGTGCCTGGGTGGCTCAGTCAGTTAAGCGTCCGACTTCGGCTCAGGTCATGATCGCATGGTTTGTGGGTTTGAGCTGACAGTCAGCTCAGAGCCTGGAGCCTGTTTCGGATTCTATGTCTCCTTCTCTCTCTGACCCTCCCCTGTTCAAACACACACTCTCTCTCTCTCTCAGAAATAAATAAGAAACAAACAAAAAAATAAATAAAATAAATAAATAAAAATAAAAAACTGAATTGTTCTGGCTGTTGGGTTATAAGAGTTCTTTATACATTCTAGATAAAATTCTTTCGTTAGATATTTGTATTGTGAACATTTTTTCTCATTGCAGTTTGCTTTTTTTATTCTCTTAGTGGTGTCTTTTGATGAGCAGAAGTTTTTGATTTTTGAGAAAGACAAATGTATTAATATTTTATGATTAGTGCTTTCTGTGTCCTATCCAAGAAATCTTCGACTACCCCAGCTTGATTAAGCTTACTATAGGCAAAGCATGTATTTCCAGATTTCTTTACTCTCAATCTTATCTTTGCTTGCTTTTTTATTTACTTATTTATTTTTGCTTTTTATATTTAAAGAGCATTTCTTGATGACAGCATGTGCTTGGGTCTTGCTTTTTTTTTAATCCATTTTTAAAATTTCTGCCTTTGAATTGGAGTGTTCAGTCTTATTTAAATTTAATGTAAAGTCATATAATTATTGGTATGGTTAGATTGGGGTCTATCATTTTGCTATTTGCTTTATATTTGCCCATATGCCCTCCCTTTTTGCCTCCTTTCCTGTATTCTTTTAAATTAATTATTTTCACTATTCTATTTTATCTCCTCTGTTGGCTTTCTAGCCAGACTTCTGTTACATTTAATGGTTGATTTATGAAAAGAATATGCATCCTTAACCTGTCATAGCCTACTTAGAGTCAAGATTATATCAATTCACACGTAATATAACAAATTTATACCATGTATATTTCCATTTAACTCCTACCCATCCTTTCTGTGATTAGCATATGTTTTGCTTCCACATATGTTATGAATTCCACAATATATTATTGCTTTTGCTTTAAACGACCCATTATATTTTTAAAAATTAAGGAATCAAGGAGGGAAAGGCCTTCTATATCTCCTTATGTATTTACTGTTTTCATCTCTCTTTGTTTCTTCAGCCAGATCCACGTGTCATCTGAAGAACCTCAGTATTTCTCCCAGTGGTGATCCACTTTATTCTTCTGAAAATGTTTTCATTTTGCTTTCATTTCTTTTTTCTCTTTTTTTTAATGTTTTATTTATTTCTGAGAGAGAGGGACAGTGTGAGTAGGGGAGGGTCAGCGAGAGAGGGAGACACAGAATCTGAAGCAGGCTCCAGGCTCTGAGCAAGCTGTCAGCACAGAGCCCGAGGCGGGGCTCGAACCCACTAACCATGAGATCATGACCTGAGCCGAAGTCGGACGCTTAACCGACTGAGCCACCCAAGTGCCCCTGCTTTCATTTCTGAAGGTTATTTCCTTGGATATAGAATTCTAAATTAACAGGCTTGTTTTCCCCCTTTCTCTCAGCACTTTCAATATGTCATTATATATTTTTTCCTTGACTTACATTGTTTTTAATAAAAAAAGTAGATAGTTTTCCATTTTTATCCAGCATATAATGTATCTTTTGCCCTTGGATGCTTTTAAAATGTTCTTTGTATCTTTGGTTTAAGCAATTTGATCCATAATGTGCCTGCATGCTCTCTGTGTTTATCCTGCATTGAAGTTCAAGCTCTTTGAAGTAAACTGATATTTGACAAATATGGAAAAAATAAATTGGTCATTATTTTTTCAAATATTTCTTCCTTCTTAATCTCTTATCTACTTCTGGAGCTCTAATTGAATGTATGTTAAACTATTTAATATTATCCCAATAGTTAGCTTTTTAGCTTTACTTTGGATTGATTCTATTGTCATAAATTCAAATCTATTGATCTTTTTCTTCTGCAGTGCCCAATTTAGCTTATCGGGTGAATGAATTGTTTTATTTCAGATATTTTACTTTTTGGTTCTAGAATTTCCATTTTTTAAGTAGTTTCCATTTCTATACTGATATTCCTCCATAGTTTCACTCATTATATCTATCTCTTTCTTGAAATACAAAACGACATATTTTGGAGCTCCTGGGTGGCTTAGTCAGTTAAGTGTCCAACTTTGGCTCAGGTCGTGATCTCACAGTTTGTGAGTTTGAGTCCCGCGTCAGGCTCTGACTAGAGCCTGCTTCAATTCTGTGTCTCCTTCTCTCTTTCTTCCCCCTTCCCCCCTCCCCCGCTCACTCTCTGTCTCTCTCTCTCAAGAATAAATAAACATAAAAAATGTTAAATAAAAAACATATTTATAATAGCTTATTTTAAAGTGTCTAGTAATTATAATACCTCTGTCATCTGTAGATCTGTTTCCCTTGCTTACTATTGATTATTTTTCCTAGTTGTACTCTCTTTTTCTTTTCTTTTTTTTTTCTTCTTCACATGTTTAATAACCTTTGATCGTATGGTGGCTATTGTGGATGCTATAATGTTGAATCTAGGATTTGGTGTCTTCATTTAAAGAGTTTTGAAAAAAATTTTTTTTTTCTGGCAGGCAGTTAATGTACTAGCTGGATCATTTAAAGGCTTGTTTTTAAGCTTTGTAAAAGTATGTCTATAGCCATCCTTACTCAGCGGCTATGGTAACCCTATACTCTAGGAGGTGGCTTTGCTAGTGTCTCAGCTGAATGCCAGGAGTATTCAGTAGGGCTCTCTGCTCTGGATGATCACACCTCATATGCCTTCCAGAGCTATGATTTTTGGAATCTGCATTCAGCTCACTGTTCCTTTGTAGCTGTTCTCTGCCAGGATTTCCAGAATCTAGTACTGTGCACTTACTCTTTGTATTTAGCTAAGACTTAAGGGGACTCCTATGTAGATTTCAAAGCTCTTTCTATGCGTAACATAAACCCCTCCTGTCTGGTACGTAATCCTGCAACTCCCATCTGACTCAGAGCCTGAACTCCTCTACCCTTGCATCTCAGCAAGACTGCTCTGCTCTGCTTGGACTGCTCTGCTCTGCTTGGAGTCCGCCTCCCTATGCTGCATGGTCTAGAGCAGTACCTCCAAGCAGAGAGCAAGGGCAATTTCTCTAATGGATCCCAGTCCTGAACTGGCTGGTGTGCAACATCTGAAAACAGTTACTTTGTATGCTTTCCCATGGTAGAAAGTCTGGTCCGGTCTCAGTTATTCTGTCTTTGCCGGAAGCAGAAGTCATAGCTAAAAAAAAAAACCTTTGCAGCTTCTTTTTGTAATTCCATTTCTTTAACAATTACATAGAATATTTACATGATTGCAAACCAAATATACAAAACAGGATTTGTTCATAGAAGTCTAGCTTATATTCCTGTACTTTCTACCCCATATCCTCCATTCCTCTATACATAACAAATAAAAATAGTATCTATGGTTTATTTTCCATTCTTTCTTTTGATAACATAAGCAGGTATGTGTATGTGCATGTTTGTGTATGTGTGTTTTGTGTTCACCCCTTTTTTAGATAAGGAGTAGTATACTCTACATGCTTGTCTCCATTTTTCTTTTTTTCATGTAACCATGTATTCTGATGATCACTCCATACTTGTATAGAGAGATATGCTCCCTCCTTCATTACAGTTGCATATCTTCAATTTTAAGAGTGACTATCTTGTCCCTGTTTGCCTATGACTTTCCAGGTCTTAGGAGTGACATTTCCTTGTCTTCCAAAATGGATTGGTTGGTCACCCTGTCATGGTAGGAGTATACTATACATTTTTCAATCAGTCTTGGATGGATATTCAGGTTGTTTCCAATCTTCTACTACTACAGATAGTTCTCAATGAATAGAGGACTATATATATATCTCTTCATATTTTTGCATTTTATTTTTAGAAATGGGATTGCTAGCTCAAAGGTAAATATAATTTAGGTGTGTGCACTTTTTCCAGATGTTGTGAAATTCTCCCTCATAGGAATTGTACAATATGCATTTCCACCAGCAAAGCTTGAGATCCTGTTTTTCCGGAGATTTACCAACAAAAAAATTGTCAGACTTGACTTTTTCCAATTGAAAAGGTGACAAATTATACCTCAGTCTAGTTTCATTTTACATTTCTCTTAGAATGAAAAAATTTGAGCATCTCTCTCTCTCTCTTTAAGGAGGAGGCTTCACACCCAGCATGGGGCTCAACACAGGGTCTGAGCTCATGACCCTAAGATCAAGACCTGCGCTAAGATCAAGAGTTGGACACTTAACTAAGCCGTTCAGGCACTCCTTAACTTTTCAAAAGAATAAGTACTTGCATTTCTTTCTCTGTCGACTATTGGTATAATTCTGTAGCCTATTTCTCTGTAGGTTTATTGGACTTTTTCTTCTCTCATTTTAGAAGCTTGTTTATATATAGATGTATGAACTCTTGTGGCATTAAGTTGCAATTATTATTCTCAGTTTGTTGTTTATCTTTTCACTTTGTCACAACTTTTGCCATGGGAAACTTTGTTTTGAATGTAATCTATTGGTCTATATTTTTCCTACTTCTTATGGATTTTGAGTCATAATTAGGAATGATTTCCCCCTCCCCAGGCTACAGAGGAATTCAACAATGTTTTCTTTTAGTGCATGTTTCCTTTTTCAAGTGTATATTTCGGATCCATTTGGGATTTATCCTGATGAGGAATGCATCCAATTTTATCTTTTTCCTATACGGTACTCCAGTTATCTGGACATAATTTCAAAGTCTGGTATTTTTCCTCTGATTTGAGCTCTTGTCCTTATCGAATTCTAAATTTGTGTATGAATGGTTTTCCCCCTGACTTTCCTGTTCTGCTTCATTTCAATTATAGAGGCTTTCCAGCATGTTTCAGTATGAGTAGGGCTAGACCCCCCACTGTCTGTTCTTCTTTTTCAGGATTTTCCTCACTATTCTTACTTGTTTTTTCTTCCAAATGAACTTTATAATCAACTTGTTTGGCTGTAGAAAAAATCTGAAGATATTTTTATTGGGACTACCTAGATTTTATAAATTAAGTTAGGGAGAATTGTCATCTTTATAAGGTTGAGACTTCCCAGAACAAAACACAGTATTAGAGGGTGTTCCTGATCACCCCTTCAGATCAGGGAGTTGGTGAGAGGCTCTGTGTGATTATGTGGCTGAGGACCCCAGTGTCTCACAAATTTCCTCAGCCCAGCCCGTGCCACCTCTTTGAGGAAGCCTGCCTTCTTCTCTATGCAAATAACTTCTCCATCTTCTGCAGCTATCTTGTGGTTCACATTAAAACTTCTGAATATAGGATCTGCCTATACATTGGTGTACCTTATTTCCTCATCTGGGCCCAGAGCTGTCTAGGAACTGGGTATGTATTATAAATCACAATAATACTGATAAAAGAAAGGAGTGGAGACTCTGAACTGGGGTCTTCATGTCGGTTTCCTCACAGCCTTTCCTTGAGGTCACCACCTAGGCCCTAGCAAGCCAGATTGTGCCCATGTGTCTGACCTACACGGACATTTAAAAATTTTTGAATTAGTTGCCAACTTCTAAAAATTCTAAAAAAAAAAAAAAATTCTAAGATTTCACATTAAAATATTGACTTTCAAATTCTCTAAAAGGAACAGAAGCCCTGACCATGCTGGGCTACATTCCCACAAGGCAACAACCAGCTAGAGCTGAGTATCTGCTGCCCCCTTTTGACTAGGCATGAGCACTCCAGTGTCCCCTGACCTCTCATTACCCCTGTTGGCCCTGAAGCATCTGAGTCAGCATTTCTTCTCAAAACCACTGGAAAAGGGAGGATTGAAATCCCTGGCCCTGGCACATAGTGGGTGCTCAACAAACATTTGTGGAATGAATGAATCTCCATTTCCCACTCCGGTGCTGACAGCCTAGCTGACATAGCAAAGGTCTCATGACCAGTGGGGAACAGAGGAAAGGTTCTGCCTTGCTGTATAGCCCAGTGGTGTTTGACTGCCATCCAAGTGCTGGCCCACGCGCTCTTTCTCACCTATTAGCTGGTTAATGGCCATGGACTGGTCTCAAGTCCTTAACTATCTTGGCTGTTCTCAGATGGAATGTTAGTAACCGCTCCATTAACACAGACCCCGGGGAGGGAAGCTTCGGACCTTACGGGAGAAATGGGCCCTGGTAACTTTATAGCTTCATAGAATTGGGTTTCAGTATCTTTTTATTCCTCTTTCCATACAGCTCTCCTAGGCCTTATGAAATCTGCTGACAGCTGGCACTCCGGGGAGCACTGTGAGAGGCAGAGTGAGGGTTGCCCTGGACTAGGGGAGTCTGTTCCCACTGTTAGGGGCTGCTTTGCCTCTTTGGAGGTAAGAGCAGAGGGCTCCGAGCTCCCCAGGCCTCAAGTCTCCCAATCCCCCAGGATACTAGAGCTTTACCACATAATGGCCTTTAAAAAGAACAGGTAATTGTTTTCTTTTCTTTTTTTTTTCAACAAACAGGTATTGGGCTCCTGTTCTGTACAAACCACTGTGCCACTGGCAAATGCCTGGGAGAGCTCGATAGATATGTTCCCAGATTCCAGTGGGAGAAGCAGAAAAATAAGCCTGTGAAAAAGGGGAGCTGTCCTGGGAACACCTGGTATGAATGCCTGACTCATACAGGGCTGATCAGCAAGGACTTCCCTGAGATCTTCCAGCTGAGACCCAAGTGACCAAGAGGAGTCAGCTGGGGAAGAGGGAGCTGGAGAAGCATTCCCTGGGGAGATGGAACGGCACGTGAAAAGGGCCAGGGGCAGACTGGAGGAGCTGAGAGAAGCTCAGTGGGCTGAAGCATGGTGGGCAAGGGGTGGTGCAGAGACTGGGGCAAGCAGCTAACAGCTAAACTGGGGGGAGCACTTACTATCTGCCATGTTAACTTAACCTTTGGGGAGTGCTGGGAGGACTTAAACTTCACCCAAGGACAGGTGCCTAAGATCCAGAGCAGAGGATCCGGAAGTGCTACTTTCTCCCTATTCTGATAAGGACCTCCAGTGGCAGTGGCCGGATCCCCGCCCAAGGGAAGGCAGCACATTAGCCCTGCTTCTCCAAGTCAGCCCCAAATTCCCCTGCCAGTTTGTAATTGAAAGCCAAGGAGAGAGGCAGAGTTGTAGCCTTGGAGGAGAACAGTGTAGTGAGAGTTTTCCTCCCTCCCTCAACAAACCCCCACCCGGAGACAAGTCAAAGCAGGGGGTCAAGGGTGTGCTCAGCAGGGGTCCTGAGGGTTTGGAATGCAAAGCACACAGAGCCTGGCGCCCAGGAAGGGGGGGGTACACCTGGAACTGCCTAGGCCAGCTGGGTGATGATGGGGTTCAGGACAAGCTACCCCAACATATGGCACCTTAGTATACTGAATAGTTTAAGCTGAAGGAGTTTGAGTAAACAGCAGAAGTGGGAAGGTCACTCTTACCCCCATCCCTCTCCTTGTGGCAGGTGGTAAAACCCTCAGGTGAGAGTCCCTGAGCCACTCAGGGCTCCCTCAGAGCCACTGAGCTCCCTCAGCCCCATTTGGAAGTGTTTGCTACAATTTACAACTTGGAAGGTGGTAAGTGCTTGCTGCAATTTCGGCTGGAGCTGCTTGACCTGGCTTCTGCCTGCCTATCCCTGCAGGAAAGGAGCTCCCTCCTCTCTGAGGACATAGGGACGTGGAGAAGAATCCAATGAACCAGCCACACCGAGCTCCCTCCTATTCCTCTACGACTGTCCACTCCCCAGCAAACCCAGCATAAAAATATCCAGGTCTAATCATCTCTTTGGGTCTTCGTTCCCTTATGAAGGCTTGCGGGTCACGTAAAACTTATATTAACATTTGCATGCTGTTCTCCTGTTGATCTGTCAGTTTACATTTTAGACCCGGCCAGGGACGCTAAGAGGCAGGCGTTTCTCTCCCCTGCAGTGGGTAGGAATGTGGTACGTGTAGTATGTGCCTCAAGAGCCAAAGGACTGGGTGGGAGGGGCTCCTGCAGGTCCACCCAGAGGAGCCTGGAGGTTTCCAGAAGGTGTTGCAGCTGGCAAGAGAGGAGAAGAGTCATCATGGCCTCCCGGCAGGGCTGAAGGCTAAGTGGGCTGCCCTTCTCTCTGAGGGGTCTCATAGCTGCCATTAAACTATGTAGATGCCACCCCATGAAAAGCGACATACCAATGATACAAAGACCACCATATCAGCAGAGACCACCAGCACCTCATGGACAGGCACTGACCCTCTAGGAGGCAAGGATCGCCTGCCCCCCACTGCCTGAACATCAGGTGGGTAACATATCAGCTACCTGCCTTGGGCACTGCTTGTCAGAGGAGGAAGGAGATCCCGAGAATCAGAGAGGGAGGGAGGTGGATATCATTCTGAGGTGCAGGGAGGAGGGGGAGTGAATGGAGAGCCCGGGCCCCTGTCCCACTTCTGGTTCTGTTTCTTGACCCATCAGTCCAGCCTACGCCTGGAGGAGGGAAGAAATGAGATTTAAACTGAACTAGATTTCAAGTGGCCAGAATGTTTCAGTTTCTGCTGAAGTGATCATTATCAAATGGATAAGGTGGTGGATTTGACTGGGTACAACTAGAGGCAGAAATAGGAACAAGGGAATCTGGGTAGCTCAGTTGCCTAAGCATCCACCTCTTGATTTTGCCTCAAGTCATGATCTATTTGTTTGTGACTTTGAGCCCCATGTGGGGCTCTGCAGTGACAGTGCTGAGCCTGCTTGGTATTCTCTCTCTCTCTCTCTCTCTCTCTCTCTCTCTGCCCCCTCCCCACCTCCTCTCAAAATAAATAAATAAACTTTTTAAAAAAAAGATATAGGAAAAAACTCATGTCATTGGCTCAATAAATCACTTATTTGTCCATCATATCACTGAATTTTCTAAACAACTGTATAAGGCAGGTACTGTTTTTCTTGCAGTCTAAGAGGTGAGGGAACCAGGATGCAAGAGATTAAGAAACTTAAAACCCCAAAGCTAATGGGTAGCTGAGCTGGGATTTGAACTCTCACTATTGGATTCTGAGGCTGAATCTCTGGACAGTGCCACCTCCCCAGAGGAAAACCTAAGCTGACACTCCATGCAAGCATCTTCTCTCTCAGCTACTGTCTGCATAAACCCAGTGATGGGGAGCTTACTACCTTACCAGAAATCATACTGCGTTTTCAGAAATAATACCTTATAGGAGCACCTGGGTCGCTCAGTTGGTTGAGCCTCTGACTTGCCTCTTGATTCCAGCTCAGGTCATGATCTCACGGTTGCGAGATCAAGCCCCGAGTCAGGCTTCGCACTGAGTGTGGTGCCTGGGATTCTCTCCCTCTGCCCCTCTCCCCTACTCTCTCCCTCTCAAATTAAAAAAAAAAAA
>NW_027532679.1:0-25326 GCF_008692635.1 Crocuta crocuta | reverse complement strand
CTCTCCCCCCCAAAATAAAAAAAAAAAAAAAAACCTTACATTTTGAAAGGGCTTTGATTAGTACAAACAACACAGTACATTCAGTAAGCATTTATGAGTCACCTCATAAATATGGTGCTGAGCACCGCTCGGCTTTTCTGAGAAGGGGGCTCAGCAGGCAGTTCTTCTATGTGTCCTCTGCACACTGCACATGAGGGATGGAAGACACAGACTGTGTGACTTGCCTGAGGTCACACAGAGCTAGGAACACCAGTGAACGTTTCTCCAGATACCAGGCACTGTGCTAAGTGCTCTACACAGTCCTACGGAACTTAAAAACTCCTGTCTAGTACCCTTTCCACTGCCCCAGCTGACTTTCCCCCACCCCCACCCCTGCTCCCGCTTCCCACTTATCCTGTGTGGGGGCCCACCTTCTCTGGCCAAAGGACTGATTCCCTGGCATGGTGAAGGCTTTGTCCTGGGGGACCTGGGAATCTTAGAGAGAAGCAGAGAATTTGACTTCCTCCCCCAGCACCAGCTCATCGCACCTGCTGACCTGCTGCTGTAGGAGAAGGTGCTGACAGTTCAAAGGATAGGCCCCTGATTAATATCTCATCCTCCATAAATAAGTAAATAAAGGCAGGCTCTGTTCACGCTGCCTTTCTGCCTCCTTTGCGCCCTTCACAACTCTCTGTACCTTATTACAGTGTTGGCCTGAGGATATCAGACTTCAAACTTGCAGCCAGACTCTCTTGGACACCTTTGCTTGGCAGTGGCGTCCACCCCCCACCTCCAACTTAGGACCTGCAGAGCCGTCTTCTCCCTGGATGCACCAGTTGCCTGCACAGCCCTGTCTTTCAAGCAGTTCATCACATAATGAAGTCGCTAAACACACGGGCTTATGTGCGCTCAAATTCCAGCTCTGTCATTTCTTGCCTTTGTGATCATGGGTAAGTTCCCTACCTTCCCCAATCATCAGTTTCTTGATACATAGAATGGGGATGATGAGCAGTCACACATTCAGGAACTTCAGTCAGTGGTGAGTAGCATTGGGAAGTGATTGAGAGCGGCCAAGGGAACAGCTTCTCTAAAGAGGTGACATTGGAGCTAAGACACTAATGATGAGAAAGAGCAGATTCAAGGAGAATCTAAGAGCAGTTGGCTGGAGACAGAGAAGGAACAGGGAGCATAACTCTGGGCAAGCTCTCTGAGGAGGGCCTGGCAGGGGAGGGACTGGCTAGGGGATGGGTGGGAAGGTTGGCCAGGCCTCTCAAAAGGGGTATATTAAGGGAGGATGGGGTCTGAAAGGCTGGGCAGTAATTAAGTGGTTAAAGCCCAGGGATGAGATAAGGAGAGAGTGATGGTGGGGGACTCTGATGCTGTCATGGGGCTCACATGCAAGTCTCTCTGGCCTGCTGGGTCCACTACAGAATGGAGGTGGTGGGCCCTGCTTTCCTCCCACAAGGCCACTTGTCTGCTCTCCCCCTTTCCTAAAGTAAAACATTCTCCAGAGAGGGTCTGATTGCAGCCAGTTACACAGTGGTACTCTGGTAAGTGTTTAATAACTGGCTGTCCAAGCAAGTTAACAAAAAGGCACTCATTTGTACTTTTTGACAATTGTTGTGATGTAAGTATTCCCACAATGGCAGAAGCTAAGCTACCAACGTAATGGCTCTGATAGTGGAGCTGGGAAGAAAGGACATGATCAGCTTTCATGGGCCGGGGTATAGTGGCTCCAGCACACCACTTTGTCTACACCTTGAGTAATAGTGAGCAGAATTTATGAAGCACTATGTGTCAGGCAGAGTTGTGAACACTTAATTTTTTTAAGTTTATTTATTTGTTTTTGGAAAGAGAGAAAGCATGAGCGAGGAAGGGGCAGAGAGAGACAGAGACAGAGGGAGAGAGAATCCCAAGCAGGCTACATGCTGTCAGCTCAGAGCCAGATGCAGGGCTCAAACCCATGCATCGTGAAATCGTGACCTGAGCTGAAACCAAGAGTTGGACGCCGAACTAACTGAGCCACCCAGGTGCCTCATGGACACTTTATATGCACTAACTTATAGCAACTCTACAGAGTAGAAGCTATTAATATCCCCAACACACAGGTGAGAAACTCAGGCTCTGATGGATTTAGAGACTTGCCCAAGTGTCACACACAGGAAATGACAGCTGAGATGAAACGGCAGTATACTTTATAGGAAAGTGAACAAATCCTAAGCGTCCTACACGGTGGAGTTTTATTTACCTATGCCACATGTAACCAGATCATGGCATGGAATATTTCCAGCCCCAGGTGGCTCTGCTGTCACCTCTCCTACCAGGAAGAATATCATTATCAGAATATCATTCTGATTTTAATCACCATGCATTTGCTTTATCTGTGCTTGAATTTTATGCAGCTGGAATCATTTAGTTCCTAATCCTTTGTGTCTTGGCTTCTTTCTGTCCCATGTCATGTCTGAGGGATTCATCCATGTCATTGTATATTTTAGAGGTTTGTTCTGTTGAAACGCCATATGCTATTCCACAGCGTGTGAGTATACCACAATGTGTCTGTCTGTTCGCCTGTGGATGGTCTTTGGGGTTGTTTCCATGGAGCGTGCTCATAATCGCTGCGATACATTGCTGCTCCAGTGTGGGTGGGATTCCTGGAGTCTTCTTCTCTCTGGGGGGTTTGCATCATTAACATGTCAGTTGAGTGGTATCACAGGATGTACTCATTTCTGATTGCTGCTATAGCAAATCACCACAAACTCCGTGTTGTAAAGCAACACAGATTTATCACTTTACAGTTCTGGAGGTCAGAAGCCTAACATAGGTTTGCAAGGCTGTGTGGTCCTTCTGGAGACTCCAGGGGGAAAGTCCCTTTCCTGGCTTTTTCCAAGATTCAGAGGCCACCAGAGTCAACCTCTCATCACATCTGCTGTCATCACATCTGCTCCTCTGACTCGGACCCTTGCAATTACATTGGGCCTATCCAGATAACTCAGGATAATCTCCCCATCAAAAGGTCCTTAACTTAATCACATTTGCAAAGTTCTTTTTGCCATGGAAGGTAACATATTTATAGGTTCTGGGGATTATGACATGGACATCTTCAGGAGGCCATTATTCTGCCTATCACACTGGACTATCTGCTGTGTAAGGAATCTTCATGTAATGGAAAGAGGCCTGGAGTAGGACCCAGAAAACCAGGATTCCAGTCTGCACTGTATATTGGCTCACTGTCGGACCTTGGGCTGATCTTTCCCTTTCTGGGCTTTCGGTAAATATAAAATGAAGAGCTAGGCCAGATGATCCAACTCATAGGTGCCTTCCCACCTCCAGTTTCCATGATTCTATACACAAGCTTTAGGATTGTGGTTCTATCTAGCCATGCTTTTTATCTGCCATGTGCCACTGCTTCCTACCTGCAGGGTAAAGGGAACATGCCTTCTGAGAACGGGGAAGCCTGCGGCAGACCCCCCCCAGTGTCCACTTCTGTTCCCTTTTATCATATGGCCTCCGGGCCTTTCATCCAGAATGGCTTTCAAACCCCGGCTATTGATTTTCCTGTCACCTCAGGTTGTACCTTCCCACTCTCCATTTTCTTTTAAGTGGAGGTTTGAAAACCGAACTTGGGGTGGGGTGGAAGATGGCCCACATGATTTCAGGCGCTGGGCTGAAAGAGTAGCTCTTCTAGGAGGCTGAGTGTGAAGTGCTTGGGAGGAAGTAATAAGGACGCCCTTCTATACTCACTTCTGAGAAGAGCCGGCCTGTTCTTTCCTTTGTGGTTGATGGCGACTCCATCCATGGACTCCTAGTGGTCACTGAAAAGCAAAAGTGAAAAGCCAAATAATTTTCTTTTTGCCCAAACAGGAAACTTGCTCTGTTGAAAGTGAACCAGCTGTGTGTTAGGCCTCCGTATTATCTGTTAGCCAAGTAGCTGGTCTTTCCCAGCTGGTATCTTGCAACTGATCACCTCCTCCATCTATCCTCTCATTGATATAATCACTTATCAGCACCTGCTTTTTCTACTGTGCATAATAGTTCATGCATGTGCTTTGAAGTCAAATGTTCATTTAGTCAATAGATGTCTATTGGGTGCCTACTTTATATTGGGCACTTGGCACTGGGGACAAAATGACAAGCAAAACAGATAAGGGGCCGGTCCTCAAGGAGCTTGTACTAATGGAGGAGACAAATGGTAATCATAACAACATGAAATATGGAACTACTATGTTTTTTATTATAATATGTCATTTACATAATTTAAAAACATGAGCAAGCAAAACTCATTTTACAAGGCTGTATGCATGAATACTTGAGGACCTGCATCAAATACATGGCAGTGCAGGCCCATGACAAAGGCTGGGGAGAGAATAGGGTGCTGACAGCAGGGCTGAAGGACAAAGGGGAAAAAGTAAAATTGACAAGAAAAAACAAATAGAGGAGGCTTGCTTGGGATGACAAGAGTGTGTTGTGTACTGGAGAAGGTGAATGACTTATATCTGAGATCCCTTAAATTAGAAGTCAAGGGGCATCTGTGTGGCTCAGTTGGTTAAGCGTCCAGCTTCAGCTCAGGTCATGATCTCACTGTTTGTGAGTTTGAGCCCCACATCGGGCTCTGTGCTGACAGCTCAGAGACTGGAGCCTGCTTTGGATTCTGTACCTACCTCCCTCTGCCCCTCCCCTGCTCATGCTCTCTCTCTCTCAAAAATAAATAGACATTAAAAATTTTTTTTAAATTAGAAGTGAAATCTGAGTCTGGGCAGACCCACAGCTCCCTAGGCACCATGCAATCCATTGGGGTGGATGACAGGGGTGGGTCATGGCTGGGGTTGGAATGGGTGACAGGGGGATTGATCAGCACTGGAAGAGTTAAATGCCATGAACAAAAAGCTGGTGAAGCTATGAGACCTAATTACAAGAGGGCATGGCCTAGTTTGGGGGTTAGGAGAGTCTACCTTGGAGAAAACTTTTGAGCCAAGAATTAACTGGGTGAAGGATGGGGTGCGATGAAGACAGAGCAATCTGCTCAGATAAAGCCCCCAGGCAGGAAAAGTTGTGTAACTTTGAGGACCTTGGAGAAATGTGGGAGGTGAAGGGAGAGGGGAAAGAGAAACCACATATATGGGGGAGTTTGGATTTGCTAATGTTACATTAAATCTGTGCACAAGTAAACTTCCAGTGTCCTCATCCATAAAATGGGTATAGTAATACTTTCCCTGCAGAGTGGCTTTGAGGATTCACAGGGATAAAGTACTCCAAGTGCTTAGCCCAGACCTTGGTCTATTATAATCCAGAATAAGTGGCAGCAACTGTTTTTATGACTGCAAGGTGCACTGTTGCTGGGGGCTTGCAGTGTAAAGACGAGATTCAGTGCCTGTTTTGGAGCAGCTTCTCATACAGTTGAGGAGATCAGCAATAGCTAGTTTACAGGTGTGTGTCATAGTTTCTCGGCTGACAGTGCTGGGAGCGTGAGCCCAGAGGCAGCAGCACTGACTCTGGCGGGGAGTCAGGGAAGGCTGCTTGGAGGGGGAGGCATCTACATGCACAATCAACATGAGGCACACATAATTCTAGTCAAGTGGGAAAGCAAGGAACAGCTCCGCTCCCTGGGAGCATCTGGGATGCAAAGAGACAAACAGCTGTGTTTCTCGCTCTCCTGCGGAAGAGAAGGAACTTGAAGGTGTTGCTTCTCTTATTAATCCAGCTGCGAGTGTGTTTTTAGAACAGCTGTCCTCCCCATCCTGAGACCCTGAGGAACGAGCAGTGGAGCCTCTGAACAACATCATTAAAATGCTTCCCAGGAAGAGACTCAAGCTGAGCTGGTGAGAAGCTCACAGCAGCAGCGGTACCAAGGGATGTGAGCTCAGAACGTGAGGCCGGAATAGTCCCTGTCTAGCTTTGCGCCAGCTTGTGGAACAGTCTGGGACACGTCCCCTCACCTTTGGGCCTAGGCTTCCTCACCTGTAAAATGAGATGATTGGCCTAGATGACCTCTTGATGACATTTGTTCTTCTGACATTCTGTATTTCCAAAAGGAAACTAAGAAATGGCTACAGGACTTCGTAGCTAAGATTTTGGGGGACAATTCTAATGAAGAGCAAAGGAGGAAATGGATGCAATTTCCAGGTAATTCTGACTCCTTCTCAAAACTTTTGTGCTTGAAAAATCTATGCATTTTCAACCCAAGTGAGTTTGGGAGCCTAGATATATATCTGGCAAGCTAATTAACTTCTTTATTTCATTTTCCTAATCTAGACCTAGCACGGATATTTCCAGGAAATATGTGACTGTAAACAAGTCACTTAACCTTTTCAAGATTTCCCTTCCTTAAAATGAAAACAGCTGATTGAATCATCTCTTTGGGTCCCTTCAACTCTCATTTTCCCTGCTTTTTTTAATTTATGGCTTTGATCCCCATGTAGGTCACTCATCTCCAGCAACAACTGAGAAATAGAAAATGCAGCCAAAGTGGGCTGCCATCTCCCTGAACCTCAACTGTGATCTGAATACAGTGACGTGTTTGATGCATGTTTCGAAGGCCAGCAGAAGAGAGAAGTGGTCATAAGCATGGGCTCTGAGGCAGGCAGCTTGGGATCAAATCTGGTCAGTCACTTACTAGTTGTTTGCCTTGAGCAAGTGGCAATCAGATTGAAGCCTGCATGATTCTATTTAGGTAGAAAGGACTCAGTTTCCTTATTTGTACAATGGGATTGAATATCCTGCCTACCACTTAGGAGAGTTGCTGTAAGAATTAAATATGTAGTGCTTTCCAAATTTCTATCTACTGCAGGGTAAAATAGAGTTTCCCTACTAAATAGGCAACTGACTCTTGGCCCCAGGATTTAAGCAAACAGGGAGTGGTGAGAATTGATATCAAGTGGAGTGTGTATTTTCTCTAAATGTAACAGTTTACTCCAACTGACTGTAACATTGTAGGTCTCTGTGGTGTCAGATTGCATCCTTTTTCAAGACAAACCAGAAACTTAGAATTTTATACGAAATTGCTTTATCTTAAAATACTGGCTCATGACTATTTTACAACATCGTGCAGGTTAAGACACAGGGCAGCATGTGGCCCACAGTTTGCCAGTTTGTTATCTCCATTAAGTGCTCAATAAATGATAGGAGAACAACCCCATTTCACAGATCTGGAAACTGAGGCCAAGGCACAGAAAGGTGAAATGGTGTCCCCATGTTGCATGGTTGGATTATAATAGAGCCAGGACTCTGACACAGGTCTTTTGATTCCTAGTTTGGTGCCCTTTTGCCAACCACAGGAAACCTTCTAGTACCTCATAGCCTGGATGCTACGCTGCCTGGGGCTAACTAGAAGTTCCACGGGAGCTCAGAGGCTGGAGACAATGCGCCCTTGTTCTCGCCCATATCCTTTCCTGAAGTGCTTGCAAACAGCAGTGGCTTGAGATCTTGCCGAGAACCTCAACCAGTGTGCTTGCATGAAACATCTGCAGCCCAAGGGTGGCTGAGGTCGGGAGGCAGTTGGGATGGGGGTGAGGGGNGATTTGAATCTTCCAGACACCAGATTTGTCTCAGATGCTCATTCCTCACCCCAAGCCTTCCAGCTTACCAACTTTTCTGGAGATCAGAGATATAAAATGTCTTTTAGTTGTGAGGTATCTTTAAAAAAAGTTTACAGGTCAAAATAATCCTCAATACAAAACAATGATAAGATATAATCTCCTTTGTTGTTAAGTACTTGAGCTTTAGGAAATTTTAAGCTAAAAATGGATGGTTTTATTTTTAATAAAGATTAGCAAATGAAAATCTACCATAATTCTTACCAGAAAAATCTAAAGGATTTCTGTCTCTAATTGAGCTTTCAGACACTCTCCCCCAACCTGCTTCCCCTGGAGCATCTTCCCCTTAGGGGAGGCTGATGGATGTACCTATATTGCTTTCTAATATCTCCCGCTTGGGTCTCAATTCTCAACCCTCATTTCCTTCTCTTTAAATTCTATTGCAAACCAGCTCAGCCCTCCCATCAGCATCCTAGGCTCTTACAGTCTCTCTGCCCATCAGGAAGTCCCCTCTGCTCTTTCTAAGAACCTTGTTAGGGGTGACTGGGATGTGTAGTGTTGGCAAATCACTTCTGGAAACAAGTTTCCCACTTTGGCAGGAGATGGAGCAGAGACTATCCCGCTGAGGGACCAGCATGGCTTATCAGCCTCAGTCCCAACTCTGTGCTCTCTACTGGGGTTTTCATAATTTCTTTTCCCTCAATTGCTTCCTCTCAAAGGTATTTGCATTTAAACAAGAGTTTGCTCCCCCGCTGATTATTTTCCCCCTCTTTGATTCCATTGCAAAGCAGCCAGAGTTGCTGGTGTGTTGGTGTCTGGATGGGCTCCATGGCAACAGCTGGGAGTTGAATGGTGTGAACTTCACCTCTTTCCCTTTGCAGATATGGTTGGCAGAGTAGGCACACTTAGGAGAAATTTCAGTGAAATTTCTCTGAAATTTCTGAAAGTGAAAATGGAACTATTTGTCACCTCTTCATCTCCTGGGTCTGCATTGAAAACCTCTGGCTAGATTGCAGTGGGTAAGATTTCTCAGAGAAGAGGGGGCTCTCCTGGGTGACGTTTTAAAGTCAAAAGCACACAGTTCTCTCTAGGGAGAATGGTGCAGGAAGCAGGAGAAACAAGGCTCCAGCAGACTTTCCTGACACAGATCTGGGGCACAACCTTGAGCTGACAGGTGATCTCTGGTTTGTTTGGGTGCTTTGCACACTGCTAGATGGGTGAGGACCCTCTGAGGCTGTACTCCAGTTCCTTGTACCTTTGGGGGCTTGGCTCACCTTGTACTCTAGCATCATGATAAATATACAAGCTTTGGTGTCAAGCAAAGCCAGGTCTAAAATCCAGCTGCATCCCATACAAGGCTGTGACTTTAGGCATATAGCTTAAATCTTTGAAGCCTCGGCTTCCCCATGGGATAAAATGAGGTTGTTAGTGGATGGGATTGCTGTTCTCAATTCACACCCCCATTCTTCCATGTGACCTTACAGTGCACACACGTACACAGGAGGGTGTTTTTCCCCCTGTAGATGGTGCCTTAGCCATGTGACTTGCTTGGGCCAATGGAATGTTATGACTCGGTGTGAGCAGAGGCTCTGAATGTGGTTCTAAGGTTTGATTTCATTCTCACAAATATGACCCATCATGGGAAGAACATATACTTTACAGTGCCCAGTCAAAATAGAATGAGGGCACACGTGGAACAGACTGTAACCCAATCATGAGCCTGGACACAACCTATGGCTTGAAGCTGAGCACCTCCCAAACTGGTCTGCAGACCTATGAACTAGAAAATGAAATTCTTTTTATTATACGCTACTGAATTTGGAGAGTAGTTTGTTATGCAGCATTATTATGGCCATAGCTGACTAATATAGAGAAGTTCCAACAGAAAGGATTCAAGGATAAGCATGCTAATGTTACCTAGATGATGGTGTCTCTG
Organism: Crocuta crocuta; assembly: GCF_008692635.1. Taxonomy (NCBI): domain Eukaryota; kingdom Metazoa; phylum Chordata; class Mammalia; order Carnivora; family Hyaenidae; genus Crocuta; species Crocuta crocuta. Next base: position 15,882 of record NW_027532679.1, on the reverse strand, counting down.
TGTGTCATTGCTTTGTTCAGTCTGCACGAGCCCCAGGGTAGGACTTTGACTTTATCAACTCTCCTTACCCTGGCTTCCCACCGCCACCCAAACCCAGTCCGTGACCTTAAGGAACAACATAAATTTTGCTATCATCTGCTCATCACTATCTATCTGCCCCCAAACTCTGTGCTTTCTCTGAGACCCTCCCTATTACCTTTATCTTCCAGGCATTTAGCTCAGGCCTACTCCTCTCAGTCTTACATCCTATGTCCATCACTTAATGTTGTGTCCAGGCATACCCAAGACCATCAGCAAGCAAGACTTTTTGTTATCAGGACCTATCCTCTTAGCTGCTGTGGCAGACGCTATCATTGCTCTGCCTATACCCCTTGGCACTCATTGTTCCCAAACTGCCACCTCCTGTGCTTCTTCATAAATACACCTGTGGCTTCTTGTCCAGAGAACTTGCTCTATGGACTATGTTCTATGCTCTATGGGTAGGACAGAAATGCCAGGGAGTTGACTCTGTTAGGTGATGCACAGGAAATGGTGGATAGATCACTGTGTCTTCATCACTTAGATGGGGCACCTCTGAGGTTTATTCTACACTCTTTCTCTGAGGACCCCAGCAGATCTGAGCGCCATGTGCCTAACAGTGGTCACCCTCTCAGAATTCCCTCTGATGTTGACTTCTTCACTTCCCTTAACCCACTCTTATCATCACTTCCTGGGACCACATCCCAAATAAGCTACATGCACTCTGATCTTTGTTTTAGGGTCTACTTCTGAAGGAAGATAGGTGTGTGTGTGTGTGTGTGTGTGTGTGTGTGTGTGTGTGTGTGTACACCTATGTGTGTAACTGTGTACAAACGTAAAGATGACATAAAGAGCAGATTATTGTTATTCCTACCATAAATGATACTTTTCTTTCTCTAAATGCAATGCCAGACAGTCAGGCAGTATTCAACAAATGGCAGCCATGATGATAATGATGATACCTCTGGCAAGGGCAAATCCCTGTGCTTTAGCTGGGGCGCACTTGGCATGGTTCCCCAGGAGTCTTCTCTGTAGACTCTTCTTGTTGTTCTTTGAATACCTGAACTCATGGATATCTGTTTTGCTTGTAGTCCCTCCCTGGTCTGGCCTTAATAGTGATGATAACCCATAACTTCTGAAGAATAATTTAGAGTTTGTAAAATGATTTAATATTCATACAAACACTGGTCATTCATTAAACCGTTACTTTTTAGGTGCTTACTATATTCCATGTATCACCCAAGATGCTGTAAAAATAGCAGAGATCAAGACTAGTGAAGCCTGTGCTCTCATGGGACTTTTGTTCTAGAGGGGAAGAGCCACACAACTTAACATTGAATACAATTAATTGCTGCTCTAAACAAATATTTAAAAATATAATATTTTACAAACAAATAATTAAACAAGAGCTTAAACAGACTGTGATAAATGATACATAGAAAATGGAACAGATAATGTGACAGGAAGGGATTGGAGAGTACTTTTTAGATAGATGATGAGCACCAGTGACTACAGAGAGAATAGGTACCCAGGAGTTCAGGTGTTTAGTTACAGTATGGAGATGATACATTTCATCTTGAAATCTTAAAACAACTTTGTCAGGTACCTATTTTTATTCCCCTCTCTCCCCAGTGAGGAAAGTGTGGCTCAGAAATCAGATTATTTGTTCTGTGTCACAGAGGAAGAAACTGGAACTTGAAACTAATTGTTTGGAAGTTATTCAGACATCACTGAGCAGCAGACCTCAAATGAGGAAGTTAGGAATCCGGATGATCACCCCATCCCACCACAACCCCAACTCCTGTGTTGGGGATATGATTAAGCCAAGAGCCACTTATGAACCCCACCCACCTGCCCAGTGTTACCAGCCAATACATCCAGCAGGAGAAAGGCAACTCTCACCAGTCCTCCCAACAGAGCCAGCTGGGTGCCTAGAGCAACAGACATTGCCTGGCCCACCGTGGCAGCCAAAGATGCCAGCTGCCACCTGGCAGCCTTTGGATGATGCAGTGATTCAGGAAAGTGCCATTGCTAACTCATTCACACCTCCTTGCTGCCTGTGGCAGCCCAGTACCACTGCCTGAGCACTTTACTTCCAGACACATTGACATTGATGGGCTGGGGCTGGGCATGCTGCATATATCCTAATATGCATGTCTTCCCACTCCTTGGGTTCTGAGCTCAGGATGCCATAGATAGAACTTTTCTGAGTTTGCTACTATGCGAAACTAGCCAGTGGTGACTTCTGTCCAAAGTTTCCCTTTATGGGGAAACAGATGCACAGACCAGGCAATGACTTGTTTGTAGTCATTGCAATTATAAGCTCTGGCTAGAACCTAGGGACCCTTCTAAGTCTTGACCTTCAACCAAGTGTTGAAGTATCTGCTATGTGCCAGGCATTGTGGTAGGTGCTGACAAGCTCATTTCTACTGAGGAAGAGAGAAACATCAACACTTATGTGTAATAGAAATATGTGTGGGTCATCTCCAGGGGGACCCCAAAGTAGGGAATCAATACTTCTCCAGTGATGAAGAAGACAGGCAAGATATGTGGGGTCTTGAAGGTCTAATACAAAGGAAATGCTTGAGCTTTCTCTTGCTCTTACCAGTACGATTTGATTTTTCCATGTGTTAAAACTCAATAAAATATTAAAAATAAAAAATATTCAGGGCATCTGGATGGCTCACTCAGTTAAGTGTTCAATTTTGGCTCAGGTCATTATCTCATAATTCATGAGTTCAAGCCCCACATCAGGCTGTCTATTGTCAGCACAGAGCTCATTTCAGATCCTCTGTCCCCATCTCTCTGCCCCTCTGCCCCCTCTCAAAATTCCCCTTTTCTATGCACCTCCCCCTTTCTCTCAAAATAAACATTAAAAATAAAAATATTCACTGTTTTACTTTCTGGCTCAGTTTTGTTTGAGCATTTAGTCATAAAGACGGGAAACATTATCATAAAGGTTGGTGAGTTTTAGCAGGTCCCCAAACCTCTCTGTCCCTCAGTTTCTTCAAAGAGTTCTTAGGAAGACTGAATGAGTTAAAATACATGAAGTGCTTAAAACAGGGCCTTGCATTCTGCTGTAATTCTTGCTTTCCATCCCAGAGGACACCGTTAGATGGAAATTGGGTATGAATGAGATACTGTAGCAATTGAGACACCTGCAATTTCCAAATCCTGCCCCCGGGAGCTCCAGGAGCCCCATCTGGCCTCAGTGAACTGGGGTCTGTGGATGAAGACCACACCACAGTTCATCTGCAGTGCTGCTGTGAGGATCTTTGTGGGGTATCTGTTTGGTGTCTGACCATGATGCTTATTGTTTCTCAAATGACAACTATGTGGTCTGTGGGTTTGTTGTTGTTTGCTGCAGGCTAGTACTTGTCATTCGCTAAAACATACATACAAATACCCATCCCCCCCGCCCCCCCCCAGGTCCACATCGCAAAGCATTGCTATTGAGAGGCAGGACACATATTTAGGTAAATCAGGGCATAGTAATGACCCATCACAGTCATTTTCAAAGCCTGCTGAGCTATGACTGGGTTTGGAGAGGTTCTGCAAAAAAAACATCACCCCTAAGTGGGTCTTGGGTCTTTGATGTTTGCTGGCATCTCAGGGGAGGGGCTGGTAAAGACCAGGACAGGTCAGCTCTGAGTGGAAGTTTGGCTTTCAGAACAAATCAATAGATGGAAGCTAAGAGCCCAAATCTCACTTCCGGGAGGCTCTGGTGTATTTGAGACCCAACAAGAAGCATCTGGGGATGGGAGGACTGACAGCCAGCTGGTCCCAGGTATTGGAAGTGGCCACTTCAAGCTAATGAGGGAAGTAAGTAGCATTTGTTTGGTGCTCAGGAGACAGAATATCTCTAAGTTCTCACAGCCTGGGGGAGGCAGGAGGAAGCTCGGTATCTGGGATATGCCAAGGCAAAAATGAGTTCAAAACTCAGTTTTGGTGCCCACGAGAGCACAGTAGACTCTGTAGCTGCTCTGTCTCTGGGCCTTCAAAGATGTCATTGTCCTTCCTTTTTCTCAGGATCTTGTCCTCCAGAGAAGTCCACCTGCCTGCAGTTACCCTCCTAAATCCTGCTTAGGACTTGCTAATTAAAGCATTTCACTGTTCAGAAGCCTTCAACAACTCCCCAGGGCATACAGAAGTCCATATTCTAAGCTGGGCACCCACATTGCTTACCCTACTATGGCCCTCATGTTCCACTACTTCCTTTACTCCATTATTAACCACAGCATATGTACTCACTACAAATAAACCTGTATTTACTATCTTGGGTACTTTGCCAACAGTGTTTCTTCTGACTGAAGGCCTTCCCTGCTCTTCGCTCATCCTAATCTTGTCATTCATCTGACAAAATCTTATTTGACTGGTGTGTCTACTGTGTGCTAGACAGTGTTCTAGCGCTGTTTGAAATGGCCATAGTGTCAGATTGCAAAAAAGGCCACAGATTCTTACCCTCTTTCAATCCATGCCCTCTTGCTATGTACCTTTGAGTAACCTCCCATTGTGACTCTGGCCTAAGTCATATGATTTCGCCCATAGGATGTTAGCAAATGCAAACAGAGGCCTCAAAAGCGCTTGAACTCTTTCTGTTTCTCTTGGAAACCTTCTGTCACCCTGTGAATGAGCATGGGCTAGCCTGCTGGATGCTGAGAAACCTTGAGAAACAGGGAAGATGGCTCAACTGAGAGCAATCAGTTCCGGTTGACCCCGCATCTGTTCACAGGTACATGAACAAGCCCAAATTGCCAACCACAGAGTCTGGTGCTAAATAAATAGTAGTTATTTTAAGTTACACTTTGGATGGATTCTTAAGCATGATGGTACCTAATGCAGCCATTAATTTTTCTTGTCAACCTAATGTCTCTTATCCCTTCTGTTGGTAAGAGTAACCTGATTTTAAATTGATAAATGACACTCTTCTCCATGTTCAGTCTATGCTACATGTTTCTGGTAAAACTAACCCACCTATTCTCCTGACTCCAGGGACGATCAATATATTTCTGACCACCTGGACAGGCACATGGCTTGAACAGTCCAGTAAGACTCAGATCTGGAATTTTTGTTGGAATTCTTGGAATAACAATGCTCTTTTCCCAGTAGGGTTCATAAGTTAGGAGAATGTCACATTCAAGTCCTCACATAGAAGCTCATATAGCTCATACAGATGAGAGAATGGTCAGATATTAAGTCTTGTAGGCATTACATATACCCCTGGACCAGTCTGTGGCTACCTTTCCATCTCTCCCTGGGTTTTTCAGTTACATAAGTCCAAAAAAATCCTCCATTTCTGTTTAAGCCAGTAGGAATGGATCTCTGTCATTTACATTCAAAAGTTTCTGACTTATACACCACTCAAATGCTACCTTCTCAAGGAAACTTTCCCTTAATTCCGAGTGAGAATGGAAGTTGTTATAGACTTTTGCATAGGGTCAAGACGCTAATTTCAAGTCAGACAGACATGTCCTCAAATTCTGGATTTGCCATTTGCTGCTGTAGGTATGAGGCCAGACATTTAATATCTCCAAGTCTGGATGAAACGGCTACTTTGACATTACACACCTCACAGGGTTGTTGTGAAGAATAAATGAAACTGTATAAATCACTTGGTGCATGTTTAACAATGGCCATTTTTTTTTTTAAGTAGGCTCCACACTGGGCATGGATCCCACAGTCCCAAGATCAAGACCTGAGCTGAGATCAAGAGTTGGACACTTAACTGACTGAACCACGCAGGTGCCTCTTTTTCCCCCCTCTTTTAATGCTGCAAGTCCCATTTTATTAAGGAATCACCCCTGTTCTCTAATATTGGAGGGGCAGGATCTCTTCAGGCTTCAGCTGTAGGCTCTTGAATCAGGCCTAGCCAACCAGAGCACTCCATCACCGTATTTGATTTGTAAATAGCATGTGAGCAATGCCAGGGCAATGGGTGTCAGTTCTGGGACTTTTGTTGGAACTATTAAGGAAGAGAAGCTCTTTCTGTACTGGAGTGGCTACACTAGAAAGATGAGGCCAGGAGGAGTTTGTGACCTCTGTCTTGCAAACAGGAAAAAAAAAAAAAAGCCTGTCTAGGGATGATGATAATACAGAGGAAAGCCAAGGCAAGAGATAGACATCTTTAAGTTGTTCTAACTGGCTGAAATTGAAGGCCAATTTACCCCTTGACTTTTTAGTCACTTGAGCCAATATTTTCCCTTTTTAAAAAGAAATTTTTTTCTGCTTAAGCCAGCCAGAATTGTGTTTCTGACACTAAAAGAGTGCTAAACAACCTCTCTCAGATTCAGGTTTGTCTTTTGTTAAATGGGTTTAATATTACCTCTCCCATACATATAAGGTGTTTAGCACAGTTCTGGCACATACTGGGAACTCCACAACTGGTAACAGTCCTTCTTCCTATAAACTCTGGGAGTGAGGGTGACCATCCCCCTCTCTTTCAAGGCAGCAGCTCCTCCTCTGTTAGCCAGCTGGCTGGAAATTGCCCAGAAGGCCAAAGAGGGGGCAGCAGCCTTTCTTACCCTTGATGCAAATAGCATCATTTTATCTGGGTGGCTGGAAGAGCTCAGTGGAATGTATATTTGTCCCCGGGCTCTGGTTTCTGATTGCCACCCGGGATGTACCCAGCAGGCAGCCTGCTGTATTCTAAGCGCCACAGCCAGATGATAAACCTTTGATTTTTGCTCTTCTCTGCTTCTTGGGAATAATCGGTCCATAATGAATTACATCCCCAAGAATAGCTATACTTGTAACAATGCCACAGAGAGGAAGCTGGCAAATCAGCCAGTCCCATGAAATGTGCCTACTTTGTTCCAATCACTCTCTTTGGAATGGGTACCAACTTTGTTTCTTCCATCCCAAACTTTTAATAAGCAGTGGGTTTTCTGAGGGAAGTAGAGAATGAAGGTCATACATCTAGGAGATTTTATTCTTGGTTTGCTTGCTTTATGCCCTGTCTGTACAATTTTCCTGGGAATTTGGTCTCAGGGAAGGAAGACTGCTGAACCCCTTCTTACCAAATACCTTAGCTGTGACCTTGCATTATGTCAAGGAATTAACACCTCCCTAATAGTTGGGAGATGAGGACTCATTTGTATGCTGTCCAAGGTGCTGATAAATGATATTCTTATGGAAATCTCAGGAGAGAAAACTTGGCCCAGCTCAAAGACTGCATTATGCACAAAGAGATGCGTGGTAAAGGCTGAGTAGAAGGGCTGCAAAGGTTGGCAAAAGGGGAGGTCCTTGTCCACCCTGAGTCATTTCCTGTCAGCATGTCTTCTTGGAAGTCCATTGCTGTCTTGGCTCTCTTTGAGACCCTGGGGTCTACACAGAACCATATGATGAACAGTCAAGAGGATGATAAATATGACTTCCTAATACTCAACTGAGGTTGTAGGTAAATGTAAGAAGAATCAGCATTAATTATACTTACTAGCTACAGTAACTGCATACTAGCTATGTGCCAGGTATGGTACGAAGTACTTGGTATCCATTTTCTCATTAAAAAAAAAAAAAAAGATTTTTATTTTTAAGTAATCTCTACATCCAATATGGGACTCTAACTCACAATCCTGAGATCAAGAGTCAAATGTTCCTCTGACTGAGCCAGATAGGCAACCCCATTTTCTAATTTAATCCTTACAACAACTCAGTGAGTTAGGTACCATTATTTCACCTATTTTTTAGTCAAGAAAACTGGAACTTAAAGGAAAGATTGCTTGACCCAAGGCTGGGGCTGATGTTCGGCCCCAGAACCCATCCTTTTAGCCACCATGTTATGCCTAATAAAGATGTTCAAGACTGGGTTCTAGAAGACTCAGGAAGGCCAGTCTCCAGCTCATAGGTGACTTAGAGCAATCCACTTCTCTAATCTGGGCTTTGAATTCTCCATCTGAGTTAGTGGGTCAGCTCTATTTGCAATGAACCAAGTAGCCCTGGCTTAGTGGTGAAATCCCTGTCATTGGAAGCAAGCTTGAGTCATATCTAGGGAAGCACATGGCTGCAAAGTCACAAAAGTGGATTCACTCACTGGACGGCAATAGGTCCACATGACCTTTACAGTTCTCTTTTTCTATAGGAGTCTGATGTCAATATGTTCTTTAGCCTATTTGCAAATCCAAACAGCCAACATTTGTGCTCCCTGGGGCTTGGTCTTGCTGACAACAAGACAGCTCTAGTTGCCTGCTACAGTTTGCTACAGTGAGTCAGCAGGAGGCAGGGAGAAGGCACCTATCTGCTCAACCTTCCTCTTGAAGACCTTGCTTGGCTGAGCACAGGGACACTGGGTGGGAGGGCCCCAAAATAATTGCTCAAAATATATTTGTCGCTGATGCTCCCTTTGTCTTCTACAGACATCACATTTCCCCACCCCTAGCAGGGTTCTCACTTCACTGAATACTGAATGCCCATTAGAGAAACTTGTCACTTTCTTATTTGTGGGAAATGTCTGACACAGAAGGGCAGGTACCACTTAAAATGTCAAGGCAGCAGTGCAACTGACAGGTAAATTTCTGTGTAAGAATCCACTTTCTGCCTTGGAGCAGGGAAATGATGTAAAATCCTGACTGCAGTTGGACATGAAGACTGCCCTGAGCCAGAGAGGAAGAGGTAAACAATCTCAGTAATCCCCCAGTTCTCTGACCAGTTTATGATTCCAGTGCTGACTCCCCTCATCCTCATATTTCCAGTCTTCATACAGGGCACCCAGTTCCCCTCCAAAGGCCCCTCTCTATATTCCCCATTGAACCACGTCTCTTCCATCATTACCTCTCCTCCATCTTTACTGCCATGTCTTCTTGGAGCAATGTCCTGACTTATCTTCCTGCCTTGAACTTCTCTGTATGACAATCCATTCTGCATGTAGCTGCCATTTGAAGACCATTAAGCAGCAGCTTCTCAGTATATAAAATTTCAATGGTTTCTTAAGTATTTACAGAAAAGAATTAAACCACACCCCTACCTCCCTACCCCCAGGCTTAGCACTTATTGAATGCTTGCTACATGATGCCAAGAACATCACTAGGCACTTCAGGCATCAACTTGTTCTTCACATCAGCCCCATGAGGTGGGTATTAATAGCTTCATATTACAGCTGAGTAAACTGAGGCTGAGAAATTAAGTAACCTGCCCAAGAGCTCTCAATTTTTAAGTGCCTGGCCCAGATTTAAATCAAAGTCATCTGCAGTTTTTCTCTCTTTTATTATTACTATTATTAGACTTTATTTTTTAGAGTAGTTTTAGATTTATAGAAACACTGAGTGAAAAGTATATAGAGTTCCCATATATCCCCTTATCTCCACCCCCTTCCCTCAAAAGTTTCTCCTATTGTTAACATCCTGTGTTAATGTAGTACATTTACAGTAGTTAATTTGATGAGTCAGTATGGATACAACATTATTAACTATAGTCCATTGTTTACATTAGGGTTCACTCTTGCTGTTGTACATTCTGTGGGTTTTCACAAATGTATAATAACATGCTTCCACCATTACAGTATCAAACAGGATAATTTCACTGCCCTAAAAGTCCTGTATTCCTCTCTCCCTGACAACTCTTGGCAACTATTGATCTTTTTACTGTCTCCAACTCTAGACCCAACTGTCTACAGACTCTCAGTAGTTTCTAGTTTCTTCCACTTCCTGGAGGAATAATGCAGGGCAGAATTCAACAAAGCCACATCCCACTAGGACCACCATTGGCAGGAAATAGCATCTTCCACTGATTCAGCCTGGTTCTTATTAGGCTTGTGAGTGCCTAAAACCTCTTCATCTGTTTGTCTAGATCCACAGACTTGGAAGGTGGCTGGGAGTGGAGGAATTCTGACTGTCAGCAGTCAGAGGATTCAGCTAGGAAGCAGGTGATGGGTTGAGGCAGCCAAGGGCTGTTGGGTCAGGGGCTCACTCAGGCTATAATAAGGTAGCCCATGCTTACTGTACCTGCCTGTGGCCAGCAAACATGTATCATGCTTTTCAAAAGAGTGTACCTCATAATCAAATACATAGTACAGTATTTCTGAAACTTTAATATACATGTGGAATGCTGGACATCTTGTTAAAGTGCAGATTCAAAATTCAGTAGGTCTGGGGCAAGGCCAGATATTCTGGATTTCTAATAAGTTCCCAGGTGATGCTGAGAGTAGCAAGGATGTAGGAAACAGGAAATGAATTTATCTCGGGTACACTGCCTGTTTTATCATTGGGCTTGCTGCCTAATTTCCTTAAAAGCTCTGATTGTTTCTTATGCTTCAAAGAAATCCTTGCACCTGGCTGAGTTCAATTCTAAATTCTACCATTAAATAGGGAAATTTTCAACCTGCAATGTACTCAGATAAAGGCACCTGGGATGGAAAATGAGGCCAATTATTCAATAACCAATTTTGTCTTTCAATAAATATCCACTGAGCTCCTACAGTGTGCCAGACACTGTTCTCCTGGGATGCCCAGTCTAGCAGCCAAAGGGACCAAAACCAAGCAAACAAACAAAATAATTTTAAGTTGTGGTAAGTGCATGGAAGGATATTCACAAAGGGTTAAGTTGGAGACTGATGAGGGGGAAGGGAGTATTTTAGAATAAGTGATTGTATTATTTTCATACTGCTGCTGTAATAAATCAGTACAAACTTAGTGGCTGAAAAGAACACATATGTTTCTCTTATGAAGATCAGAAGCTCAAAATCAGTCTCACTCAGCTAAGGTCAAGGTTGTCTTGGGGCAGCTTTCTTCCTGGGGGTCCTGGGGAGAATCTGTTTCCTTGCTTTTGCCAGCTTCTAGAGGTCACCCAGAGTCCTTGGCTCATGATCTCTTCCTTCTTTGTATCATGCCAACCTCTATGTCTGTTGTCACATCTCCTCTCTGACTCTGGCCCTCCCTCTTGTAAGGCCTGCTATGATTACATCCGGCCCACCAGGATAATCCAGAATAATCTCCCTGTCTCCAGATCCTTAATCATACCTGGAAAGTCCCTTTTGCATGTGTGGTATCATATTCACAGGCTCCAGGGATTGGGATGTGGACATCTTTGGGTGGGTGGGGGGAGTAGATATTATTCTGCCTACCACAGAAGTCAGGAAGGCCCATCTGGCTGAGGAAGTAATATTTAAGGTAAAGACTCAACACAAATCAGACGTGAGAAGCATAGAAGAATCAGCTTTCTCAGTGGGGAAGCAGCAAGGGCAAAGAGCTTGAGAGGTAGAGAGAGTTTTTAAGCACAAGCCATGGAGGGACTCCCAGTCTGGTGGAGCACAGTGGACAGACAAGATAGGGTGCAGCAGACAGAGGGCCAGGAATGTGGGATCTGTGGGCTGTGGTGAGGAGCCTACCCCATGTGTTATTCACAGCCATTGGAAAGGTGACATGATCTGTTTTGTGTCTGAAGTAGCGCCTGCTACTCAGCCCCAGCTCATACTTGCCACATGGAAATGTGCACAAGGCCCAGTGTGGCCGGGGCTTCTGACTTCTTAGGAAAAAATGGAAATCTGGGTGTTTTAAATTATTGACAACATATTCGAAACTTTAAGAGCATGCATGCAAATAAGGTTTGGCCAAGAGCTGCCAGGCCACCCTCTCCGAAGCACCTACTTGCTGCATGACCTGGAGTGATGGAAACTTTCTGGACCTCAGGTTCCTGGCCTGTACAGTGGAGAGAATGATGGTGGCTTCTGCAGGGGGTTGTTGTGAGGATTCAGTCTGTTAATGAGCTAATCTGTTAATTAGCACGGTGCCTAGAAGCATTCAGTGTGCACATACGCATGTATGTATGTTTTTTAATTTGAAGGGATTAGATGAAGTTTTGAAATAGATGACCTTTAAAATTGCTTCTGGCTCAGAGATTTTAAGATGATAAAACATTCCTCATTAATCAGCCCATATATTTAATAGCAGGAGACCTGAGTTGTCCTTCCTCACTCGGATTTAATTTTTTTACCCAGTATGCATCTCACAGAGTGCATATTTGGTAAGATGACAACAGGCTCCAAGACAGCTGTGCCAATGGCTAAAACCATTGTAGTAAGGAACAAACAAGGCTCCCTGTTGCTGACTATGCGCAATGTTAAGGAATTAGAGGCCTAGTTAGGATTTTGAGATTAACACCTCCGGAGCTCCTGAAAAATCTCACTGTCGTTCTTTCCTCCTTTCTACTCAGGGGAGAAAAATCTGGGGAGGGGATGGGCATGTATAGTTCATTGCCCTTAGGTAGGTGAGCCTGAAGATTAAAGGCTTTTGCTCTGAAGGGCCTCCTCCCAGGGCCCTACTCAGAAAAGCACAGAGTAGAGTCAGGGCAAGCCTGGTCCCAGGCAAACCTCCAGGGAGGCATGGTTGTCACCAGATCTGGAGGATGCTGTGGGTTTGAATTTTATCAATAAGAGCCATGCCTGCAAACGGCAATGACAAGTAAGTTGCACGGCTTCTTGGAATATCATCCAAGGACACTCAGCACATGTACACATTCACGTGCACATAGAACTTTGATTTCCTTATTAAGCTTCAGAAGCAGCTTGGAGCTGGGAAGATAAAAAGCCATCTCTGATCACTAACATATCTTCCTCTAATTGAACATCACTGGCAGGAGATTGAGGTGACAGGGGTGGGCTGGGAGGTCCCCAGTTCTCTGAATAGTAATGTTCAGTATCTTTACAGTAGGTAAAATGCTCCAACTGTGCTACTTCCTGGAAACTGCCCAGCACTGTATCAACTGTAGGCATGTAGGCATGGATTCTGACACTCCTCAAGCCCTGGGCTGGCATCCTTTTACCTTGGCCTGGTGCTTAAGGCTCTCTGTTATAGTTTTTGTTTGTAAGCCACCAGACTGCCTCAGACTGCCTTAGGCTAACTCAGACCCAAAGGGGGCCTAGTGGAAGGCTGTGAGGCTGATAGAACCGAACGAAAAGCTGAGGCCTTGGACAGGGCCAGCAGAGACAGCTCCAGGATCCAGGGCAGAGATGGACTCACTCCTTGGAGACTCCATCCAGTAAGTTGGTGCCATGGTTTTCAGTCTCTGCATCATTCTGCTTAGGATTTAAAACCCTGAGATATTTTGATGGTGTGGATCAGTTATCTTCTGGCTGGTGTGTGGTCAACTAGATTGCATGCTATGGGGAAGCAGATTTCCCCCCAAAAATATTGTTGTACTGCTACCCCTGGACTCCGAAAGAAAGGAAGAAGGAAGACAAGCAGAAACAGCAGTTGTCTATCACAGAGGTTCTGTGGGAAGAGTTTCCAGCTGGCCCTTTACCCATGACTCCCAACACCAATTGTCCCTTCTGCTTCACTGTATTCACCATCTCTTCCACTTCATGCTCTGCTCCCTCTGGGATTCTCTTCCTGCCTATGCCTGCATGTTCCCCAGGGGCATGTCCCCTGATGCCCCTTTATGAATCAGGGATTGGGTTGAATTACGCATGAGTTAAGGAACAGGCTTAACCCATGTGGGGAAAGGGACAACTTATGAAGCTTAGGGCTTCTATACCCCACAGAGGGAAGACTGATGGCCTCTCAGTGAAGGTCTGACTTCAGGAGGGACCCATTGACCCCTGCACATCTCCCATGTATGGGGCAAATGAGCAAAAACCATCCTGGTAGAGGAACGCACAGGCTGCTTGGTACCATTAGTCCAAACTTAGGGTGCCAACCACTTATAGCTGCCCCAGAACATGAGATCCATAGAAGGATAGAGCCCTCCCTTCCAGTTGAAGGAAGCCATCAGTCCTGCAGGAAGCTGAGTTTGGGTGAACTGAAAGGGATCCTGGTCCTGCCAGCTTGTTACTGGGCAGCCCACATACCCAACTACAGTGGCACTCTTTTCATAGTTCTCTCACTGATGCACACCCTCAACCCCAAACACCACAAACTAGATCTCTCTTTTCTCTGAACTCTTTGATGGGACTGCCTTGAGAAGTTGTCCTCTTTTTCATGTTTCTATCTGTCAGGAGCCATTTCTAAACTCACTAGTTGAGAAAACTCCTTATCAGAGTAAGGCAAGTTTGTAAGGCTCTTGCTGTCAGATGAGGACCGATATCCACCCCCACTCAATTGTCTCTGCTTGAGCAGCAACCCCCAGGACACCTTGTTGATTTATCAGGAGTGACTTACTCTGGCCCTGGTATGATGATTGCACCTTGTGAAGGAAATGTTGTAGCTTGGAAAAACGTTGATGCTTAGTAATCTGAAAATAGTGATCAGGACTGAGTAATCGATGACACAAAAAGGTTAGCTATTGCTTTCGGGTTTACATTAATAAAATAATAACTTTGGCACAGACTGATGTACTATTCCTGGGCATGGATGATGTTATAGGAACTATAAGCCCTGTGGCTAATGTTTAGATGTCTTCTTTTGTGGTTATGGGAGCAACATTGTGTTTCCTGAAAAACCTGTTTTTCTTAATACTTCCCATTAAGTGATAAACAGGCTATTGACAACTGCTCACAAAGAATTAACTTTTGCCTTTACTATGCTAAAAACATCCTGTTTAGGGGGCAAGATGGTGGAGAAGTAGGGAGCTCCGTACATTGCACTCACCCCCATATCTCACATGGAAAAGATCTGAAGCCATAGGAAACCTTACAGAACCCAAGACATTGGGAGAAAAAGGACGCAGAATCTACTGAGAAGGCCTTCTAACGTGAGTGCGAACTGGGGAAGATAAAATTGGGCTGGGATTGGAGACTCCAGGGACGGGGGCGATCCCCCTCTGCAGGCAGTGAGAGGGGAAAAAGAGTCTGAAACCGCTCAAGACATGGTCCCTGTCGCTGGGAAACAGAAAAACCTCCATTCAGGGCACAGAAGGACCGTGCGTGCCAAATCCCCACGTGCCAGGTCCCTGCGCGCCAACTCATCCCGGAGGGGCTGCGCGCGTGCGGACCACTTCTTTGTGCTCCTGGCTGGCTAGATCCCTAGAAGAGCTGTGCGCCACAACGCCATTGTGCTCCTGGCTGGCCAGACCCCTGGAGGGCATCCATGCTCCTGGCTGGCTGGAACTCTAGAGGGAAGGCGAAGGCTTAAAAACTGGGAGATTTGCCCGCGAGTTCGTGTTTTGGGTGACGAGACACAGAGGGACCTGGTTTCCCTCTCTCCAGTGGGCCCAGCGCGCCCCGCAGGCAAACCCCCGCCCATGCTCGCCAACCCGACCCAGAGGAGAAGGGAGCAGCGATTCTGGCTCCATTCCCAGGGCTAGGCAAGAAGCTTGGAATTGTCCCGAGGGGATCACCTGTGAGGTTGTGTCTATGGCAATTTCAGTGGGGCGCGCGGCCTGGGATTTGGAAACTAGGCCTGGCCTGGGTTAAAGAGCGCAACCCACTTTGACTGCACCCCTAGGACGGGGAATTTACACACCCAAAAAAGCAAGGTGCAGCACTTGGTTCAAGAAGGGACTGGAGCGCCTCGACTCTCCTCCCCACAACCGCCAAGTCAGAGCTCCCGCCTGACTCATTGGATCACACCATTCCCGTCACTGCTAGAGAGCTGCACTCCTCCTTTTTTTTTTTTTCTTTTTTCTTTTTTCCCCGGAACACTGACCTGATTAACTGTGGTCACCGGCTTGCTTAAACAGTCACATTTAGTCCATTCTGTAGATGTAAATTCTACACCTACCGACCTTTTCATCTCTTTCCCTCAGGAGTAATTAGACTGTATAGTTTCTCTGGATAATTCCAGCATCCTTCTCTCACCTATTCAACCATATTCCACCCTTTAGCTCTTTGAAAAAAGCTTCTTATCCCTTCTGCCTGTTCATGCTATTTCCAATATTGCCTCATCCTCGCCCTGTCTTCTCTCTCTTTCTCTGTGCTCTTCAAGCAGCACTGCATACACCCGACTATTTAATTGTAGCTGGGAAATCCGGTTATATGCTTTAAATTGTTCTTTGTCC
>NW_027532678.1:79025-83750 GCF_008692635.1 Crocuta crocuta | reverse complement strand
GTAGAGTTCTAAATATATCTGTCAAATCCATCTGGTCCAATGGGTGCTTCAAGTCCATTGTTTCTTTAGTGATTTTCTGTCTAGTTGATTCATCCATTGCTGTTAGTGGAGTATTAAAATCCCCTGCTATTAACACATTCTTATCCATAAGATCATTTCTGTTTGAGGTGAATTGTTTTATGTATTTGGGTGTGCTTGTATTTGGTGCATAGACATTTATAATTGTTGGCTTTTCCTAATGGATAGACCCTGTAATTATTACATAATGCCCTTCTTCATCACTTGTTACTGTCTTTACTTTAAAGTCCAGTTTGTCTGATGTAAGTATAGCTACTCCAGCTTTCTTTTGTCTTCCAGTAGCATGATACGTATTTCTCCATCCCCTTACTTTCCATCTGAAGGTGTCCTCATGTCTAAAATGAGTCTCTTGTAGACAGCAAATAGATGGATTTTATTTTCTTATCCATTCTGCTGCCCTATGTCTTCTGATTGGGGCATTTAGTCCATTTATATTCAGTGTTATTATTGAAAAATATGGGTTTAGAGTCATTGTATTCTTTGTAGGATTCATGCTAGTGGTGGTATCGTTAGTACCTTGCGTTCCTTGCAACATTTCCCTCAGTCCCCCTCAGGATTTCTTGTAGGGCTGGTTTAGTGGTGACGAATTCTTTCAATTTTTGTTATTTGGAAAGCTTTTATCTCTCCTTCTATTCTGAATGACAGGCTTGCTGGATAGAGGATTCTTGGCTGCACATTTTTTCTGTTCATCACATTGAAGACCTCCTGCCATTTCTTTCTGCCCTGCCACGTTTCAGTAGATAGGTCTGTCACCACTCTGATAGGTTTCCCTTTGTATGTTAGGGCCCTTTTCTCCCTAGCTGCTTTCAGAATTCTATGTCTTTATATTTTGCCAGTTTCATTATAATATGTCATGCAGAGGATCAATTCAAGGTACATCTTAAGGGAGTTCTCTGTGCCTTTTGGATTTCAATGTCTGTTTCCTTCCCCAGATTGGAGAAGTTCTCGTCTATAATTTTTTCAAGGACTTCTGAAGCACCTTTTCATCTCTCTTCCTCTTCTTGAATTCCTATGATATGGATATTGTTCTGGATGATTGTATCACTCAGTTCTCGAACTCTTCTTTTATGCTCCTGGATCAGTTTATCTGTCTTTTTCCTGTCTTCCTCTTTTTCTATAATTGTGTCTTCTAATTCACCTCTTCTCCTTTCTGCCTCTTAAATCTGTGCATTGCACACCTCCATTTTATTATGCACCTCATTTATAGCATTTTTTAATTCATCACAACTATTTTTAAGCTCCATATTCCTTGTAGCAATAGCTTCTCTTCTGTCTTCCGAGCCTTTTTAAAGCCTAGAGATTAATTTATGACTATTGTTCTAAATTCTTGTTCAAGTATGTTTTTTATATCTGTTTTGAGCAGTTCTTTAGCTGTCATTTCTTTCTGGAATTTCTTTGGAAGAGAGTTCTTCCGTTTTATCAGTTTAGCTAGCCTTCTATATCTTATTAATTTTAAAAGCTTGTTATGCCCTCTGCACCTGCGAATACTACTATATTAAAGATGGCTCATTGACTGTCCAGGGCCTGTCCTTTCAGAAAGCATTCTTTGAATCGTGTCTCTTGGTCTCTCTTGTTGACTCTTTGGTTAGTTTATTTCTGTACTCGTAGTGGTATTGGGGACTCTCCACTATATGTACTTTGGCTTGTTTCTTGAGGTAGCCCTGGAGAAGAAAACAGTGGGGCAAACGCATAGAGAACAAAGGCACAGACAAATCCAAAAAACAAGCCAATTGGGGGGGGGGGGGAAAGGAAAAAAAAACACATTCTAAAAGCATAAAAGCAGAATTCTCAGCTACAATTAAAGAACAGGTGTATGTAGTGCTGATGGAAGAGCACATACAAAGAATTGACAATGGTGGGGAGAAAGCAAAATGTACAATGACCAGGCAGAGAGACTAAGAGTCTTAATTCAGAGATAGAGGAGAATATGGTAGGAGGTGAGGAGAAAGAAACAAAGATAATGTTATGCAGAAAAACTATATAGGCTGATTACTCCTGAGAGAGATAGGGAGGTAATGGTGGAGGTGTAGATTATACATCTAGATAATGAATTAAAAGTTACTGTAATGACCAGAGTGCCCAGCGCAGCAGAGGGGGGAGGATACGAATGAGACAAAGGAAAATATATCTCAATAGAAAGAATTGATCTAGAATTAATCATGGCAGTGCATTCATGTTGGTCCTGCCCCAGCTCTGGTTAAAAAAAAGAAAAGAAAAAAAGCTGCTCTCTCGCGGGGATGTGTGTGGTTTGGTCTAGGCAAGTCTAGCCTCCACTGTGGTCCCAAGGGCCAGTCCCTGAGGTCCTGCCTTGGTGGCTACAGGGAGAAAACTGGTGGCGCTCCAGTCCTTTCTGGAACCAAGCATTCCAAATCACTCTTTTGGGTCCAATCTCCCTGTGCCATGGGTGGGGGTAGCCAAGGTGGGCCATGTTCTATGTCCCAAGCCCCGCCTCATTTCCAGGTCTTAGTCCACATGTTTTATTGATACCCTTTGAAACGTAATCCCTCAGGCCCGGCTGCTTCCCAGCCTGGGATCGAGCCAGGAGAGCAGCAGAGTGGTTTCTGGCTGGGCAGCTTCCTAGCCCAGGAACCAGCCAGGAGAGCAGTGGAGCAGTTTCTCCTGGCACTGCCTGGGACTGGGGCACCCAGCCCAAATATAGTGTCACAGGTAGAAATAGGATCACTCTCTGCCCGGGCCGAGGTTTTAATCTTTTCCAGGGACAGTTCTATGAGCAGTTTCAGCCTTTTTTCCTCTTCCTCTTGACTCTCTGCAGCTTTCCACGAAGGGGATTCCCATCCTTCTCTCCGTGTCCCGGAGTTCAGCCCCGTTTTTATCTTCCACAGTTTGTACTCATGCACCTATGAGGCTTTCTTAGTGGACTCTGTCTCTTTTCCTCCCAGACTCCTGCAGTTCACTGTCCTATGGTTTCAGGCCTTCTCTGTTTAGGAGATGGGGCGAGTGAAATGTACGAAGCTCCTTACTTCTCAGCCATCTTGCCTCCCCTACAATCGGAGGTTTTAAAGAAGTAGCCTCATGAATGTGCAGGCAAGACTGTCGGATATTCTATGGACTTTCTTCTCTGAGGGGGCCAGCCCTATCCTTAGTTGACTATAGAACTTGTTCACTAGTCCACTGGATTCACTGTAAAAATAATAAAAATATCTTAGTAGCACACACTTAACTTCTAAAAGGAACTCACGTCACCCTCTCTCACTCCACAGGAGAGAAACATCGAAGGTCTTGAAGGGAGACAGTAAAACGTTGGGACCTAAAAGTAAGGACTTTGGTGTAAACAGTAGGTAAAAGAGATAGCTATACTAATATCAAAAAAATATACTCTAAGTCAAAAACTGTTACAAGAAATATAGAAGGGAATTGTATAGTGATAAAAGGGTCAGTTCACCAAGAAGATATAGTAATTATAAATATTTATGGACCAAATCCCAGAGCTCCTAAATAAATGAAGAAAATTTTGACAGCATTGAAGGTAGAAATAGGTAACAAACAACACAGTAATAGTAGGAGATTTCAATAGCCTACTTTCAAAAATGTATAGAAAACTCAGACAAAAGATGAATCATGAGATATATGACTTGAATGACACCATAGACCATTTGTGTCTAATACACACATACAGAATATTTCACCCAACAATACCAGAATACATATTATTCTTAGTACACATGAAACATTCTCCAGGATAGACCATATTTTATGTTACAAAATAGGTCATAACAACCAAGAAGGTTGAAATCATACAAAGTATCTTTTCTGATCACAATAGAATGAAGCTAGAAATTAAAACAGCAAAAGGAAAACTAGAAAATCCACAAATATGTGGTAATTAAACAACACCTTTTAAACAACCAATGAATAAAAGAAGTCACAGGGAAATTAAAAGATACCCTGGCATAAATGAAATGAAAACACAACACACCAAGGCTTATGTTATGCAATGAAAGCAGTGCTACAAGAGAAGTTTAGAGGTCTAACTGTGTATGTAATAAAGAAAAAAGACCTCAAATCAGCAAAATAATTTTACACATCAAGAAATTTGAAAAAAAAAAAAAGAACAAACTAAACCCAAGGCTAATCGAAAGAAGAAAATAATAAAGATTAGAACAAAAGTAAATAAAATAGAAAATAGACACATAACAGAAAAAAAATCAACAAAATGAAGAGATTCTTTAAAAAATATCAACAAAATTAGCAAACCCTTGGCTAAATTAACTAAGAAACAAAGGGATAAGATTCAAAAACTAAAATCAGAAATGAAAGAGGGGGCATTATGAGCCATGCCAAAGAAATAATAAGGTTTATAAGAGAATAATGTGAACTATTATACAACAGAAAATTGGCTAACCGAGAATAATGTGAACTATTATACAACAGAAAATTGGCTAACCTAGAAGAAATGGATAAATTCCTAGAAACACACAGGTTATCAATACTGAGTCATGAAGAAGTAGAAAATTTTAGCATACCAAAAACAAGTAAGGATGTGGAATCAGTAATGGAAAACTTCCTAACAAAGAAAAGCCCAGGACCAGATAGCTTCCCTACTGAACTCTACCAAATATTTTTAAAAACAACATCACTCTTCCCAAAACTCATCCAAAAAATTGAAGAGGAGGGAACATTTTTAAG
>NW_027532678.1:66738-78561 GCF_008692635.1 Crocuta crocuta | reverse complement strand
ATACCTTGACACACACACACACACACACACACACACACACACACACAAAACAGACAGAAATACTACAAGAATACAGACCATTATCCTTGATGAATACTGCTGCAAGAATTCTCAACAAAATAGCAGCAAACATGTTAAAGGGATTATACACTGTAGTCTAGTGAAATATATTCCTGGGATATAAGGATGGTTTAACATAATCAAATCAATAAATGTAATACAACACATTAGCATTATGAGGCACAAAACTCACATGACCATTTCAAATGATGCTGAAAAAACATTTGACAAAAATCAACACCCTTTTAGGATTAAAACACTCAGCAACATAGGAATTGAAGTAAACTACCTCCACATAATAAAGGCCATATAAAAATATTATAGCTAACATTATATTCCATTGTGAAAACCTGAAAAGTTTTTCCTTTAAGATCAGGACCAAAGCAAGGATGGTCATTCTCACCACTCATATCTGACACAGTACTGAAAATCCTAGACATAGCAAATTAAGCAATGAAAAAGTAAAAGATATATAAAGCAGAAGAAATGAAGTAAAATTATCCCTGTTTGCAGATTAAATGATCTTATATGTGGAAAACCTTAAATATTCCATAAAAACTGTTAAAGCTAGTAAACAAATCCAGAAAACTTGCAGCATACGAAATCAAGAAGCAAAAATATGATGCAATTCTATATGCTAACAATCTGAAAAGGAAATTTTAAAAAAACATTCCATTTGCATTAATATCAAAATGAACAAAATACTTAAGAACAAACCTAAGTGTTTATTCTTATGTAAAACATTGTTAAAATAAATTGAAAATGGCAAAAATAAATGGAAAGCTATCTGTGTTCATGAATTGGAAGACTTAACATCATTACGATGTCCATACTACTCAAAGAAACCTACATGTTCAATGCAATCTCTATTAAAATCCCAACAGCATTTTTTTTTTTGCAGAACAGGAATTCATTATATATTATGGATATTAACCTTTTCTTAGATATATGATCTGCAAATATTTTTCACATTCTATAGGTTGCCTTTTCACTCTGTTGTATCCTTTGATGTACAAAAGTTAAGTTTGCTGTCCCAGTTTTCTCTTTTTGCATAAAAAATTATCCTAAATTCATATGGGATTTCAGGGAATCCCAAATAGCCAAAAGAATTTTGAAAAAGAAGAACAAAGTTGGAGGCTTCACACTTCCTGATTTCAAAACATATTACAATATTACAGCTATCAAAATAGTGTGTTACTACCACAGAGACAGGCATATAGACAAATGGAATAGAATAGAGAACCTAGAAATAAACCATCATGTGTATGGTGAAATGATCTTTGAGGAGGGTGCTAAGACCACTCAATGGGGAAAGGAAAGACCTTTCAACAAATTGTGTTAAGGAAAACTGGATATCCATGTGCGGAAAAATGAAGTTGGACCCTTACCTTATGTTAAATACAAAAAATTAATTCAAAATAGAATAAAGACCTAACACAAGGCCCTAAACTATAAAACTCTTAGAATAAAACATGGGTGAAAAATATTCATGATATTGGACTTGGCAGTGATATTTTGGATATGGCACTAATAGTACAGACAATAAAAACAAAAATGGAAGAAAGGAGCCTACATCAAACTTAACAACTTTTTAGATCAAATGACACAATCACCAAGACAATCTATGGAATGGGAGAAAGTATTTGCAAACCATATATCCACAAGGGATTAATAGCCATAATAATATAATTAACTCCTACAAGTCAACAACAAAAACATCAAATAATCCAATTTAAAAAATGGGCAAGGATTTGAATAGATGTCTCTCCAATGATGATATACAAACGGCCAACAAGCATATAAAAATAATGTCCAACATCTCTAATTTTCAGAGAAATGAAAAATAAAGTACAATCAGATATTACCTTATACTTACTAAATAGCCACCATAAAAACAAAAACAAACACAAAATAACAAGTGCTGTTGAAGATGTGGAGAAATCTAAGCCCTTGCTGGGATTGTAAAATGGTACAACTCACTGAAAGAACATTATGGAGTTTCTTTAAAAATTAAAAATAGAACTATACAGGGTGCCTGGGTGGCTCACTTGGGTAAGCCTCTGACTCTTGATTTTGGCTCAGGTCATGATCTCACAATTCATGATTTGGAACCCCATATCAGGCTCTGTGCTGACAGTGTGAAGCCTGCTTGGGATTTTCGCTCTCTCTCTGCCCCTTTCCCCACTCACTTTCTCTATCTCTCTCTCCCAAAATAAATAAACTTAAAAAAAATAGAACTACACATGATCTAACAATCTCACTTTTGGGTATATATCCAAAAAAATTGAAAGCAGTCTTGAAAGGCTATTTTCACACCCAAGTTCATAGCACAATTCATAGCTAGGAGGTGTAAACAACCCAAATGTCTATTGAAAGATAAATGGATAAACAAATGTGGTATATACATTGCTATAGACTGAATGTTTCTATCCCCTCAAAATTCATATGTTAAATACTAACTCCCAATGTGATAGTATTTGGAGGTGGAGCTTTGGGAGGTGATTAATTCAGGAAGGTGGAACCATTATGAATGGCATTAGTGGTCTTGTAAAAGAGATCTTAAAGAACTTCCTTGCTCTTTTTGCTGTGTGAGGACACAGTGCTAAGATGGCCATCTTTGAACAAGGAAGAAGGCCCTAGCCAGAGACTGAATCTGCTGGCACATTGATCTTGGCCTTTACAGACTCCAGAACTGTGAGAAATAAATTTCTGTTGTTTCAACCACCCAGTCTATGCTATTTTGTTATAACAGCCTTAACAAACTTAGACATACATGCACGTGGAATATTATTCAGCCTTAAAAAAAGAAATCCTGTTGCATGCTGAAACATGGATGAACCTCAAAGATGTTATGTCATGTGAAATAAGCCATACACAAAAAAAGACAAATCCTGTATGATTCCACTTACATGAGGTATCTAAACTAGTCAAATTCATAGGAACAGAAAGTAGAGTGATGGTTAATAGGGGCTAGGGGGAGGAGAAAAAAGAAGTTTTTTTTTTATTTTTTAAGGATTTATTTTTTTTGAGACAGAGAGAAAGAGAGAGAGAGAGAGGGAGAGGAAGAGAGCGCAAGCAGGGGTGGGGCAGAGAAAGAGGGAGACATAGAATCTGAAGCAGGCTCCAAGCTCTGAGCTATAAGCACAGAGCCAGACAAGGGGCTCGAACTCACAAACTGTGAGATCATGACCTGGGCAAAAGTAGGACGCTTCACCAATTGAGCCACCCAGGTATCCCAAAAGGGAAGGTTTTTCTTATTTTTTTTAACTGGCATAGAACTTTAGTTTAGCAAGATGAATAAGTTCTGGAGATCTTTTGCACAATAATGTGTATATACTTAACACTGCTGAACTATACACTTAAAAATGGTAAGGTGATAAATTTTATGTTTTTTTTTTTTTTACCAGGAAAAAAGTTTTGGAAAAGGGCTCTGAGATCTGACTGACTGAAAGTGACCATCGACTTCAGTATTTTTATGAGCTAAGAGATCTAGGATAAGTTATGGTTTCAGTTCTTCCCATTATAAAAATAAGATGATGACATAATACCTGTTACACAGAGTTGTCAGGATCAAATGAGATAATCCATGTACAAGAACTTGCCACACTACTTACTACATAGTAAGTACTTGTATTTGTTAGATATGATTGCTAACTAAGGACACTTTTAGGTTACAGTTCTAGAGGAAAGGTTTTCATATGACAAGGGAAACAAAGTTTGAATTCTGATAATCAATACACTCTTCCTCTTTTTCCTCACGGACCTCAAGTGTGTTAGAGAAGCAGCATCATGAAGGTGTACAGCCAGGACATTTCTGATGCTCTGCCTATTTTCTCGAAGGCAGCCAGCTACATTCCAAATTGATCAAAGTTTTTTTATATTTAGCTCACTAAATTCACCAGAGAAAGAATAAAAATTTTAGAAGCATACCCTTAACTTCTACAAGGATCTCAGAGCTTCTTCTTTTAACTCCACAGAGCTTCTTTTTTTAACCCTGGGAGTCAAGAAGACAGAATAATATGATACGGAGCTTAAGAGCAAGTTTAGATTGACAGAACCTGGGTATGCCTTCTTATTATCTGTGAAATCTTAGACAAGGTTTTGACCCAGATGTACTTCAGTTCCCTCAGTTGTAGAATTGGGGATACAGATGTGAAAAATCCTCACTGGATTATTGTGTGGATCAAATGAGATAGCCTACTCAAACTCACCTAGCATAATGCCTGGCACAGAGTAAGCATTTTATAAGATGTAGCTGTTAATGTTAGCATGGGTGGTCCTCGGGCCATAGTTCTGGAGGGTAGAGCTTTTGATGTCATGCAGGGAGCCATTAATCCTCCATGTCCTTGGAGCAAACTTATTATGTCCTCTCTCCATTGCTTCTTTGATTCATTTGATGTCTCTGAACTGTTTAGTGGGAGTTGAGAGGAAGCTCCCACCCTGAATGGGACGAGTGAGAGTAACTGGACTACCTCTGTTCTATATACAGAGACAAATACCCTTTTTCTCCCCTAGGGTTCTCTGGTATTTGATTTTAGAGTGCTAACTTTTTAAAGGAAAGAAAAAGCACTGGGTCTAGCACAAAGAGGCCAAGGAAGCTGCTCAGCGTGCATGTTTTGCATTATGAGCCTTAGACCTGCACAGGACCTTAGAAAGATGGTTTCCTTAGACAATTTCTATCTCTGCCGCTTATATCACTTTCCCTCACTATTTTCTGATAACATTAGCATGCTTTTTGGGGATAACATCTTTATTGAGATAATTCAGATACCATTCATTCATCCGTTCAAAATATTTCTTAGCATAACCACAGACTTGTGAAACTCTCACCAATTATCCACTTTTGGAATATTTTCATTACTTGTATAAGAAGTGCTGTATCCATTGAGCAATTACTTCCTCTCCCTCTTCCCAGAGCTTCTAGCAACCACTAAACTACTTTCCGTCTCTATAGTTTTACATATTCTGCACATCTCATATAAATTAAATCATATAGTATATGATCCTTTGTGTCTGGCTTATTTCACTTAAAATAATGTTTTCAAGGCTCATCCATGCTGTAGCATGTGTCAGAATTTCTCTTCTTTGGAAAAGGTGAAAAATGGCAGCGTAGAATGACCTCAAGCTCACCTCATGCCACAGATAAAACTAGATAACTCTCCTGTTAGTGTAAATAATACAGAAAACAACCAGAACACTGGCAAAACAAACTCCACAACTAAAGGTAGAGAAAAGACCACACTGAAGAGGGTAGGAAGGGCAGAGATTGGATGGGGAGCTAAATGGACCTGGGGGACTGTCCTTGAGGGAGTGACCTATGGGCATGAAGTGGGGAAAGAAACGGACTATCACACCTGGGATTCTGCATGGGGAAAATGAATGCCCATAACATTTGGCTTTGAGAACTAGAGGGACCAAATTTTGTGAGTTCTTACAACCAGCAGGACTTAAAACCCAGAATTTGAAAAACCAGTGGGCTTGTCTCTGGGAGAGCTGACAGGGTGAGAGGAAACTGAGTCTCTACCTTTAAAGAAACAACACAATAAACAGCCTACAGAGACATAGCACAAATGCAGCCCTTTGAAATATACATGGGGAGTATAGTGGAAAGAGTTGTTTCCTCATCTCAGAGCATGTCCTGGAGGGATAGAGATCTTTGGGGTACTCCTCCAGGAACAAAAAAAATAGCAGGCACCATTTCCATCCTCCACCTACAAGAACGAGCACAGCAGTGACACTCGCTATCTAACATGCTAACAACACTGCCCTGCCCACCTCCCTCCTGTGCATTGGCAGATTGCCCCCCTCCAGTACGTTGCTCTACCTTAGTCCTGTTGCTGCAAGTCCCTCCCAACAGAAGACCAGTATAAATCTTGCCAAGAACATGCCTCTTGTCCCCCTTGTACCTTGCAGATCCACCCTCTCCAACATGGCTCACCTCAGTTCTGCGGCAGGTCCCCTCTCACAGAGAACTGGTGCAGAAACCTTGCAACACTGTACCATCCTGCTCCTGTACATGTTGCATATCCACCCCCTCAGTTATTCTCTTGGCAGGGCCCAACAAACACAGTCCTGAAAGCATGCAAACAGCCCCGACAAGGGCCAGCATCACCCTAAAGGGACTCCTGCCATGGGGAGAGGAAAAGATAATCAGACACACCAGTAAGATGATGGCCCTACCAGGGGGCTGGGGGAAGACAGCTAGTGTAATTGTAAGCCTTGCTCATCAATGAAAGCTTCTCAGGGTACAACACATGGAAAGCACCTTGCAATTTGGTGTTACTGTATATTGAAAATGCCAGGTCTGACCTAATTCAAGCCCAAGGTAACCCCATACTGGCACAGTAACACCACAGGGACCAAACACTGTAATAAAGAGGCAAAGAAAGCCACTGCAGATGACTGGAGTGAAGGAAAAAGTGGCTTAGTCACAACAGCATGGCACATACAAAACACATAGGAGACACCCACATAATGTCACTGCTCAGTGAACAAGGAACCTTGTACTGCGGGGCACTACAGGACATCTTCATAAGGCCACCACTTTCAAGAACAGAAGATGTAACTAACTTTCCGAAAACACAGAAACAGACCCACGGTTAGATAAAATGCAGAGACAGAAGAATATGTCCCAAATGAAAGGACAAAATTATAGCAAGACATGTGTAAGTGAAATAGAGATGAGTAATATGCCTAATAGAGAATATTTAAAAAATGATCCTAAAGATACTTAATGGACTTGAGAAAAGAGTGGAGGACATTAGTGAGACCCTTCAGAAAGAGATAAAAAGGAACCAAATCAGAGATGAAGAACACAATAAATGAAATTAAAATACACTACATGGAGTAAATAGAAGAATAGAATAGGGGAATCAGAAGAATGAATCAGTGACCTGGAAAACAGAGTAATGGAAAGTGATCAAGCTGAGCAGGTGAGAGAAAATAATTATATAAAATAAGAATAGACTTAGAGAACACAACTCCATCAAATGTAATAAAATTCACATTATAGAGATCCCAAAAGGAGAAGAGAAAGAAAAGGGGGTATATAATTTATTTAAAAAAACAATGGCTGAAAAAATCCTGAATCTGGGAAGGGAAACAGAAATCTAGATCCAGGAGGCACAGAAATCTCCTAACAAAATCAACCCAATAAAGTCCACACTAAGACACGTAGTAATTAAAATGTCAAAAAAGAGCGATAAAGAATTTTAAAAGCAGCAAGAGAAAAGAAGGCATTTACATACAGGGGAAACCCTATAAAACTATCAGCTGATTTTTCAGCACAAGCTTCCCAGGTCAGAAGGGAGTAGAATGCTATATTCAAAGTGCTGAAAGGAGAAATCTGCAGCAAGCCTGTCATTCAGAAAAGAAGGGAGATAGTTTCCCAGACAAACAAAAGTTAAAAGAATTCATGACCACTAAACCAGCCCTACAAAAAAAAAAATGTTAAAGGTGACTCTTTGAGTGGGAAAGAAAAGACATTATGTAAGAGTAAGAAAAGCAGGAAGCACAAAAGAAGTAAAAAATAAGTGTATCTGTAAAAATCAACCAAGGGACTCCTAAAATAAAAGGATGCAAGACATGACACCAAGTACCTAAAATGTGGGGTAGGAGAGGACTAAAGAATGGGTTCAAAATTAAGCTACCATCAACTTATAAACTGCCATGTGCAAAAGATGTTATATACAAACCAAATAGTAACAAAAAAATTTAAAAAGTAATAGATATGCAAAATATAAAGAGAAAGAAATCCAGGTATATCACAAAAGAAAGTCAACTAATTATGAGCTAATAGAGCAAAGGAAGAAAAGAACTGAAAACTACAGAAACAACCATAAAACAAGTAACAAAATGGCAATAAATACATACTTATCAATAACTTTGAATGTAACTGTACTAAATGCTCCAATAAAAAGATACAGGGTGACAGAATGGATAAAAAAAAAAAAGATCCATCTATATGCTGTCTACAAGAGACTCGTTTTATACCTAAAAGACACATACCAATTGAAAGTGAAGGGACGGAAAAGCATGGATCATGCAAATGGATGTGAAAAGAAACCTGAGGTAGCAATACTTTCCCCTTACAAAATAGACTTTAAAACAAAGACTGAAACAAGAGACAAAGGAAACTACATAATCACAAACAGAACAATCCAACAAGAAGACACAACAATTGTAAATATTTATGCACCCAACATAGAAGAACTCAAATAATAAATCAGTTTATTACAAACATAAAGCAACTAATTGATAGTAATAAAATAATACTAGGGGAATTAACATCATACATACAAAAATGGACATTTCAGCCAAACTAAAAATCAATAAGGAAACAGTGGTTTTGAATGAACATTGGACAGATGGATTAACAAATATATTCATAATATCTCATCCTAAAACAGCAGAATACACATTCTTTTCAGGTGCACATGGAACATTTTCCATAATAGATAACACATTAGGACACAAAACAGGTCTCCACAAATTCAAAAAGATTGAAGTCATACCATGCATCATTTCTGACCACAGCATTATGAAACTAGAAATTAACCACAGTAAAAAATCTGGAAAGAGCACAAACATATGGAGGCTAATGACATGCTACCAAACAATGAAAGGATCAACCAGGAAATCAAAGAGGAAATAAAGAAATACATGGAGGGGCGCCTGGGTGGCTTAGTCGGTTAAGCGTCCGACTTTCGCTTAGGTCATGATCTCGCGGTTCGTGGGTTCGAGCCCCGCGTCGGGCTCTGTGCTGACTGCCAGCTCGGAGCCTGGAGCCTGTTTCAGAGTCTGTGACTCCCTCTCTCTCTGGCCCTCCCCTGCTCACACTGTGTGTGTCTCTCTCTCTCCTAGAAATAAAGAAAACATTAAAAATTTAAAAAAAAAAAAAGAAATACATGGAGAGAAATGAAAATGAAAACACAGTAGTCTAAAATATTTGGGATGCAGAGAAAGTGGTTGTAAGAGGGAAGTTTATAGGAATACAGGCATACCTCAAGAAGGAAGAAGGCTCTCAAATAAGCAACCTAAAAAAAAAGCAACTCAGAACCAGTAAACAGAGGGAAATAATAAAGATTACAACAGAAATAAACGAAATAGAAACTAAAAAAAAATAATAGAACAGATCAATGAGAAAATGAGTTGGTTTCTTGAAACGAATAAATAAAATTAATAAATCTTTAGCCAGATTCACCAAGAAAAAATAAAGGACTAAAATAAACAAAATTACAAATGAGAGAGGAGAAATAACAACCAACACAACAGAAATACAATAAGAGGATATTATGAAAAAATATATGCCAACAAATTGGACAACCTAGAAGAAATGGGTAAATTCCTAGAAGCATATAAACTACCAAAACTTAATCAGGAGGAAACAGAAAATTTCAACAGACTGATAACCAGCAAAGAAATTAAATCATTAATTTAAAAAGCTGCCAACAAACAAAAGTCCAGGACTAGATGGCTTCACAGATGAATGCACCGAACATTTAAAGAAGACTTAACATCTATTCTTCTCAAAATACTCCAAAAAATAAATAAGAAAGGAAAACTTCCAAATTCATACTATGAGGCCAGCATTACCCTCATACCAAAACCAGATAAAGACAGTATAAAAAATGGAATTACAGGCCGATATCTCTGATGAATATAGATGAAAAAATCCTCACTATAATATGAGTAAACTGAATCCAACAATACATTACAAAAAATTATTCACTACAATCAAGTGGGATTTATTCCTGGGTTACAGGGATGGTTCAATATTTGTAAATCGTCAATGTGATACACCACATTAATAAAACAAATGATAAAAATCATATGATCATTTCAGTAGATGCAGGAAAAACATTTGACAAAGTACAACATGCAATCATGATAAAAACCCTCAGCAAAGTAGGTTTTGAGGGAACATACCTCAGCATAATAAGCTCCATATATGAAAAACCCACAGCTAACATCACGCTTGATGAAAAACTGAGAGCTTTTTCCCTAAGATCAAGAACAAGAAAAAGATGCCCACTTTCATCATTGTTATTCAACATAAGACTGGAAGTCCTAGCCACAGCAGTCAGACAAGAAAATGAAATAAAAGGTACCCAAATGGTTGAGATAGTAAAATTTTCACTATTTGTAGATGATGTGATACTATACATAGAAAATTGACAAGACTCCACCAAAAAACTATGAGACCTAGCAAATGAACTCAGTAAGGTTGTAGGATACAAAATCAAGGTACAGAAATTCATTGCATTTCTATACACAAATAATGAAGCAGCAAAAAGAGAAATTAAGAAAACAGCCCCATTCACAATTTCACCAAAAGTAATAAAATATCTACAAATAAGCTTACCGAAGAGGTGAAAACCTGTACTCTGAAAACTATAAAACATTGATGAAAGAAATTGCAAGTGACACAAACAAATGGAAGGATATTCCATATTCATGAATTGGAAGAACAAATATTGTTAAAATGTCCATACTACCCAAAGCTATCTACAGATTTAATGCAATCCCTATCAATATGCCAATAGTATTTTTCACAGAATTAGAACAAACAATCCTAAAATTTGTATGGAAGCAAAAAAGACTCTGAATAGTCAAAACAATCTTGAAAAGGAAAAAAAAAAAAACAGAGCTGGATGTATGACAATTCCAGATTTCAATTTACAGTACAAAACTGTAGTAATCAAAACACGATGTCACTGGCACAAAAATAGGCATAGAGCAATAGAATAGAGAACCTGAAATAAACCCGGAATTATATGGTCAATTAATCTTTGACAGAAGAGGCAAGAATATGCAATGGGAAAAAGATAGTTTCTTCAACAAATGGTGCTGGGAAAACTGGAGAGCTGCATACAAAGAGTGAAACTGGACCACTTTCTTGCACCTTACACAGAAATAAAGTTATAGTGGATTAAGAACCTAAATTTGAGACCTGAAAGCTTTAAAAATCCTAGAAGAGAGCCCATGCAGTAATTTTCTGACATTGGCTGTAACTACATTTTTCTAAATACATCTCCTGAGGCAAGGTAAATAAAAGCAAAAATAAACTATTGGAACTACATCAAAATAAAAAGCTTCTTAACAGTAAAGAAAACTATCAACAAAACTAAAAGACAACCTACAAAACAGGAGAAGATATTTACAAATGACATATATTATAAAGAATTAGTATCCAAAATATATAAAGAACTTATTCAACTCAACACTCAAAAAACAAATGACCAAATTAAAAATGATAAGAAAGAATGAACAGACAATTCTCCAAAGAGGACATCCATATGACCAAAGGACACATGAAAAGATGCTGAACATCCCTCATCATCAGGAAAATGCAAATCAAAACCACAGTGGAATATTATTCAGCCATAACAAAGAATGGAATCTTGGAATTTGCAACAACATGGATGGATCTAGAGAGTATAATGCCAATTGAAGTAAGTCAGTCAGAGAAAGACAAATACCATATGATATCACTCATATGTGAAATTTGAAAAGCAAAAGAAACAAAGGGAAAAAAGAGACAAACAGAAAAACAGAGTCTTAACTATTGATAACTATCAGATGGTTACGAGAGGGGAGGTGGGCGAGGGATTGGGTGAAACAGGTGAAAGTGATTAAGAGTACACTTATCTTGGGGTACCTAGGTGGCTTAGTCAATTGAGCTTCCAACTCTTGATTTCGGTTTGGGTCATGGTCTCACAATTTGTGAGACTGAGCCCACATCCTGATCAGCTTAGAGGGAAA
>NW_027532678.1:60066-66164 GCF_008692635.1 Crocuta crocuta | reverse complement strand
TAGAGGGAAATGCCTGCTTGGAATTCTCTCTCTCTCCTGCTCTCACCCCCTTTCCTGCTTATTCTTTCTCTCTCTAAAAATAAATAAGTAAACTTAAAAGAGTACACTTATCTTGATAAGCACTGAGTAACATATAGAATTATTGAATCAGTAT
Source organism: Crocuta crocuta (assembly GCF_008692635.1). NCBI lineage: Eukaryota > Metazoa > Chordata > Mammalia > Carnivora > Hyaenidae > Crocuta > Crocuta crocuta. Next base: position 66,010 of record NW_027532678.1, on the reverse strand, counting down.
ATTGTACACCTGAAACTAATTTACACTGTATGTTAATTAATTGGAATTAAAATAAAAATATAAAATTAAATTAAATTTTATAAAAAGAAAAGCATTTCCTTCTGTTTATAGATGAGTAATATTCTAGTGTATGGATATACCACAATTTCTTTATTCATCAGTTGATGGACATTTGAGTTGTTTCAACCTTTTGGCAATTGTGAAAAGTGCTGCTATGGATATTCATGTGCGATTTTTGGTTTGAATATCTGTTTTCAGTTTTGTTTTGTTTTGTTTTGTTTTGGTATATACCTAGGAGTATAATTGCTGGACCAAATGGTCACTGTATGTTTAAACTTTTCAAGGAATTGCTCGTCTGGTTTTTATAGCAGTTGTATGATTTTACATTACCACCAGCAAAGTACAAGGGTTCAAATTTTTCCACTTCTTCTCCAACACTTGATATTTTCCATGTTTATTATTATCATTGTTAATATTATAGCCATTCTACTGAATATGAAGTGGTATTGCATTTTGGTTGTGATTAGCATTTTCTTAACTACTAATGCTGTTGAGAATCTTTTCATGTGCTTACCGGCCATTTACATATATTCTTTGAGGAAATACTACTCAAGTCCTTTGCTCATTTTAAAATTGGATTGTTTGTCTTTTTGTTGTTGAGTTGTAAGTGTTCTTTGCATATTCTGGATCCTAGGTCCTTATCAGATATATAATTTGTAAACACCCCCCCCATTTCTGTAGGTTGTTTTTCACTCTCCTGATAGTATTGTTAAATTCACCAATTTTTTTAATTCTATGAAGTCCAATTTATCAATTTTCATTTTGTTGCTTGTGCTTTTGGTGTTATATCTAAAACACTTTGCCTAATCCAAGGTCATGAAGATTCATGCTTGGATATTTTCCCATGAGTTTTATCATTTTAGCTCTTATATTTAGGTATTTGATCCATTTGGGGTTCATTTTTGTATATGGTTTGAGATGAAGTAGCAGTTCAGCTTCTCTCTTCTGCACGTGGACATCCAGTTGCCCTCAGTCAGCCTTTCGTTTCTTAACCACTTCATGACTTGAGGGCTCTTAATTTTGTGTCTTCTTTCTGGAAGTTTCTTATCTTGGCTCTTTGAATGCCTGGCTTCTGATCTTTTAGATATCATATCAGATATCATTTCAGAGCCTCTCCCAACTACTCCATCTAATCTAAAGTTGCATTTATTCCTATCCTAACTTCTTACCTTATGACCAAATTTTATTTTGTTTTAGAACTTACCACTCTATTTTATTAATTGTTCACTTGTTTTTTGGCTTTCTTCCTTACTTGGATGTGAGCTGTAGGAGAGCAGAGACTTTGTCTGTCCTGTTTTATCACTGTATCTCTAGTACCTGGCACATAATAGGCAGTCAACAAACATTGTAGAATAAGCATAGTGGTCCCATCAATAGTGCAACACTAAAAACAATGTCCTCCAAATCATTTTTCAACTTAATATACAATATTTCTCTGTAGTATATGAGTATAGTTTTTAATTTTCTAAAATTTTCCCCTTGATAGGAAAATTAAGTTCTGGGAAGGGTAAAAGTAACTCTCCAAAGTCAAACAGAGAATCTTTGATTTGTGGAGTGATTCCCACAGCATTAATTTAGCTTGTGGCATCCCACAAGGGTAAAGACAAAAGACACAGGAGATGGTTCAAGGCCAAGTGAAAGGTGCTTGAACTTGCTTTCAGCCTCCCTGCCATTCTTCAAATTTTCTTTAAATTCCATAAAGAAAATCAGGTAGTACTAGTGTTGATGGTACTTTGCCAAGTACAGCAAATGTCAGTTACTGAATGGCCCCTTAAAATGCATTAAAGTTGAGAGAAACTTGTTAAACAAGCTGGAAGTACAATTGCATTTTTGAGTGAGACTGATTTCTCATAGCTCATCCTTGGTTACCTCCGGACAATGGTTGGTCGATAAAGCACTTAGCACTGAAAGATTTTTAACCACTCTGCCCCCCTTAACCTCCATGTCCCCACATCCTTCCTGAGCCAGTTCTTCCTGAGCCAGCTCTTATTCTTGAGAGGCTGTGGTGTGTGGGAAACAGGATGGTAAGAGGAGGACTGAGCAATCTTTGTCTCCTTCACAGATCCTTGTCTCTTTATCTATTCTTTAAATGTGCATATTTATCAAGATTGTTTTTGTTCTTGGTCCACAAATTTGATAAGAACCTTGGTCACATCATCTACTCTTAGGGCTTATGTCTTTCACACTTGAACTTTCAGCCCAGAAATTTCCTCTGGGCTCCAGACCCAAATAGCTATCTGTGTAATATACACTAGGAATGTTCCAGAGATGCTTCTGACCTAATAGCCAAGCTGAATACAATTATTTACTGGTCTTCACTGTCCATCTCCAAAGAGAAAGACTGGGAGAGATCACACCATAATCTCCCTTTATTCTTATCTTAAAGAATGATATCTCTGTGCACCCAGGTTCTCAAGGCAGAAATGTAAGAGTCACACCACATCTCTCCCCTTCTCTCCTACTCCTTTTGGCTCTTTCACTCTATTCCCACCCAGTGTGTCTTCTGTCTTCAAGTCCTTTTCTGAATCCGTCACTTAGTAGACCTAAGAACTCTATTGCTTTGGAAAAGTCATATAACTTTTCTAAGTCTCAGTTTCCTGCCCTGGAAATGGAGGTAATGCCTACTTCATGAGGCTGTTGTGAGGATCAAATTTACTATTCAAATTTATGGGACAGTTACTTGGTAAAAAGCAAGTCCTGCTAGCAAAGATTAGGTTATATTTGCTCACAGTACACAGCACATATCCATGATGACAACCTTCTGGGCAAGTCTTCTAGACAGAAGGCATTTTAATTTTTTTTTAACATTTATTTATTATTGCTAGAAAGAGAAAGACAAAGTATTAGCATGGGAGGGACAGAGAGAGGGGGAGACACAGAATCTGAAGCAGGGTCCAGGCTCCGAGCTGTCAGCACAGAGCTCGAGGCAGGGCTCAAACTCACAAACCGCGAGATCATGCTCTGAGCTGAAGTCAGACGCTTAACTGACTGAACCACCCAGATGCCCCTAGACAGAAGGCATTTTAGAATCATGGATGGGCCTACGATATCTCCAGGAAGTAGAATTACATCCCGTAGAGAGATGGAACAAAGATCTTTAGCTGCCAATTGTATTTTACTCACAACTGTCAAAGAAGACATGGTGCATACTGCAGGCCATTAGGCAAATGTGCCCAAATGTGCCAGCACCCAAATACCCAGAGAACAAAGCTGGGGTTCATAGAGCAGAGCCATTCCTATTGTGTGATCCTTGCTTCCTGCAGCTGTTGCTTCATGGGATTTCACTGGCAAGTAATCTGGCTCGTAGTGCCGTCTCCACTGACAAGCTACTAGCCCTAACAGATTGCTCCTGTGGAAACTGCTATTGTATGTTTCCTGAGGTCTGCATCTCATTTCCTGAGGATTTTTGGTTATCCAGTAACCCTCACTTTTCCTTCAGCCTCTTATCCAATACCAAAATGGCAGAAGAACACACTCATCCTTTTAGCTGTTCTAGTGTCCTTCTGTAGTGTGGCTGCCCAGGCCTTCTGAAGCAGCTGGACTGGCTACACCATTCAGCAAAGCCAGTAAAGTGTAGTAATGCTGCAATAACCAACTGGATGCCTAGAAACCAGTCTTTGTTAATGAGATCTCCAAATTGAGAAAGCTCTGTGACTTGCTTCAGGAAGCAGAGGCAAATATAATAAGGATTTCTTGGTTCTGGAATGCTGCTTCTCTTGTTTCATGGAAACTCTTATAATCCAGTTAGATTATCCTCTGGGAAATGAATCAGGGTGGTTTAGAAAAACAGGCCACCAGTGGTCACTCCTCCAAATTGTTTGGCTGGCTGTGAAGGCAGAGGTGTTAGTGCTAGAAAGGACTCAAAAGACACTGATGGCTTTGTGGTGGGAGAGGTGGAATGGGGAAGAATGGCAGAGGAAATACTGTTAAGACACTCGGGAGGAGACTGCTTGTTCTTTCAGCTATCTGGATCATCATTTAGGACACTGCCGTAGAAATACAATTCTAGTCAAACCTTGATTAAATTGTGTATGAGAGAGGATTTTCTGTTCCTAGGCAAATCAGTCTCATAATTAGTTCAGCATCAGGCTACCTTGAAGGCAGGGCCAAAAAGGAAGTGAAAAGTGAAGTTTGGAGGTTGTAAATGCAAGCTCATTACTGAGGGAAGAAGAGAGCTTTGAGAATGACCTAGAAATGATAAAAATTTCTATATTTTACAAGAAGGCAGTTTTCAAATATGAATCAGATCATGCTTTAAACCATGCAGTGGCTTCCCATTGGTCTGACTTAGGCCAGACCAGACCTTAAGCCTGGTCAAGGGTCAAAGACTGGTGAGGATGATGACTCAGACTAGCTCAAGGTAGCCTAAGAAATAAAGCAGTAAACTTCAGGCTTAAGTAGTAAACCTCAGTTTACTACTAACAAATGTGTGAATAGGAGCACCTTGGACACCCTAAGATAAAAACAGGAATTGGAGGCCACTTTCTCCTATAGCTGTTCCTGCTTTCATAGAGGCACATTGAAAGTTATGTGGTGTTGGAAGCCTCAAGGCTGGAGATCAGCCACATCCACAGCTTAGGGTTTACCCCCTTTTGCCACAGTTACCAATGTTTACAATCTATTTTTGCATATGCGTGCCACACTGAGTTCATGGAAGGCCTACCCATAGTCTGTTGCTGTACTTAGAAGGAAATCCTACAAATCCCTACACGATCTACCCTCTGCTTACTGCTCCAGCCTTATAGGGTACCTCTCTTTGCTTGGTTCACCATGCTCCAGCCCCACTGGCCTTTCAGTTTCTTACCATGCCATGATCTTCCTCTCAAGAAAGCCTTTGAATCTACAATCTCCCAACTTTTCCAGCTCCTCTCCTGCTTCTCATCCTTCAGGTTTCTAGTTCCATACTATATCAGAGAAGTCTTCTTTGATTCTTCTATTTAAGGTAAGTCTCCCTCGCCCCCCACCATTGCTCTGTTAATATCACTAATTTTTAATTACTCAGTATTCATCACTGTCCATTAGTATCATGTTTGCCTGCTTGTTTAATCTTTTCCGTCTCCTTGAGTAGAATTTAAACTTCATAAGGGTAGGGACCTTGTCTATCTTCTTAACCCTAATGCTTCCAGTACGCAGCACAGTGCCTGGTGCATATTGGTGGTTTGAAACTGTTGGTAGGTTGCCTTTCTCCAAGAGGGAAACAATCAGTATGGGTGATGCATCCTCTTCATCAGGTATATCAGACTTCTTAAGAGTTTCATCAAACATCTTAATGAAAACTTTCTCTATTTTTTTCTTTTTAAAAGTTTATTCATATTCAATATAAATACACTCACAGATACTCATAGTTGTTAATACAATGCAACTTACCTTAACTTACACCATACAATTTGGGCTGAAAATATGGTATATAATTTAAGTTAAAAATGAGGGGGCTTTACAACCTGGTTTATTTTTCATCTGTTACAAATATAATAAAGAGCCTCTCTCAAAAGTTGTTAAAGCCGGCAGCAATGAGTCTTTTAGAACACTGCCTTAGGAATGAAATTCTATATTCATCAACAATTTATCTTTGGTTTGTTTCTGTATAATGCACAAACTGTACTCTAAACGCTTAAAATTTGGTACAGGAAAATATTTTTAAAATATTTTAGTGCCAGCTAACTGTGTATAGTGGGCAGCCATCTATGTGTAACATATGAAAAAACTGTGAAAACTATCTTATTTTGGTTTATATTGTATATAGTTTATAAATCAACACAAACTAAGACTGAAATAATTCCTTAGATCTGATTTCCAGTGGTATGCTGGAACTGGCTTGTACCAACTTGTGAAAGTAGATTGTGTATATATCTTCCCAACTCCACTTTTATTGACTTAAAGTTGT
>NW_027532678.1:51862-59971 GCF_008692635.1 Crocuta crocuta | reverse complement strand
GACTCCAAGTTGGTAGCTTGCAATTAGCCATGGTGGGAGTACTTATACCACAGGAATAAGGAAATGCCATAAATCAGGGCTCTTTTACTCCCCCACCACCCAAATACAATCATTAAATATTTATGAGCTTATCACACCATTAGTTAGCACTATCAGTTCATCCTCTGAGGACCAATAAAAAAATCAACAAAATAGTTGTCAGTTTTGATTTTTATAGAAAAATAAATGTAGGTTTCATCCCCAGGTTTTCAGTCTAGAACTGAAACTATAGCATAGGCAAGGTGTACCTTCTATATTCAACCTGCATGGTGACAGGTCATGGAGTCTATGTGGCTTTAAATTTGCAAGCAGTTAGATGTGAATTCTCCAAAGTTCAAGGGCAATGGTGATTTAGAAATGCCTCTAGAAATAAATGGCTCCTTTTTTTTAAATTAGATATATTTTTAATTTTAATGATCAACTCAGCTGGGGATTTATTTCAAATAACACACTTAACATTCCAGAGCCAAGAATTACATTTTTAAAAAATTTAAATCCAAGTTAGTTAACATATAGCGTAATAATGATTTCAGGAATAGAATTTGTTGATTCATCATTTACATACAACACCCCAGAGCTCATCCCAAAAAGTGTCCTCCTTAATGCCCCTCAACCATTTAGCCCATCCCCCCACCCAACACTCCAACAACGCTCAGTTTGTTCTCTGTATTTAAGAGTCTCTTATGGTTTGTCTCCTTCTGTTTTTATATTATTTTTGCTTTCCTGCCCTTATGTTCATCTGTTTTGTATCTTAAATTCCACATATGAGTGAAATCATATGGTATTTGTCTTTCTCTGACTGACTTATTTTGCTTAGCATTATACACTCTAGTTCCATCCACGTTGTTCCAAAGGGCAAGATTTCACCTTTTTTTTTTTATCACCAAGTAATATTCCATCACATCTTCTTTATCCGTTCATCAGTTGATAACATTTGGGCTCTTTCCATACTTTGGCTATTGTCAATAGTGCTGCTATAAACATTGGGGTGCATGTGCCCCTTCGAATCAGCACTCCAGTATCCTTGGGATAAATACCTAGTAGCGCAATTCCTGGGCCATAGGGTAGTTCTATTTTTCATTTTTTGAGGAAGCCTCATACTGTTTTCCAGAATGCCTCCATCGGCTTGCATTCCCATGAGAAATGCAAAAGCAGTCCTCTCTCTCCGCACCCTCGCCAATATATGTTGTTGCCTGAGTTGTTAATTTTGGCCATTCTGACAGGTGTGAGGTGGTATCTCATCATGGTTTTGATTTGTATTTCCCTCCAGATGAATGATATTGAACATTTTTTTCATGTGTTTGTTAGCCATCTGGGTGACTTCTTTGGAAAAGTGTCTATTCATGTCTTTTGCCCATTTCTTCAACTTATCAAAGTTGAAGTTCTTTATAGATAAGATAAGTTCTTTATAGATTTTAGATACTAATCCTTTATCTGATGTGTCATTTGCAAATATCTCCTCCCATTCCATAGGTTGCCTTTTAGTAGTGCTGATTGTTTCCCTTCACTGTGGGGAAGCTCTTTACCTTGATGAGGTCCCAATAATTCATTTTTATTTTTATTTCCCTTGCCTCTGGAGACGTGTCAAGTAAGAAGTTGCTGCGGCTGAGGTCAAAGAGGTTGTTGCCTGTTTTCTCCTCTAGGATTGTGATGGCACCCTGTCATGTTTAGGTCTTTCATCCAGTTTCAGTTTATTTTTGTGTATGGTGTAAGAAAGTGGTTAAATGGCCCTTTCTTGTAGACTAGAAAAGAACATGCACCCATAGTAATAAGAAACTTTATTTAAAAAAAAAAAAAAACAAGTAGCCCCCAATGAAGAAGCGGCTCTAATACAAGAACAAAAAATAACTTAAAGTATATGCTAATGTGTATGAGGTTTGGTTTTGGGTTAATGAAAATGTTTTAGAATTAAATAGTGGTGGTGGGTTGCACAATTTTGGGAATACACTGATGAAAAAAACCCTGAATTCTGCATTTTGAAAGGGTGAATCTTATGGAATATGACTTAAATCTCAATGAAGCTGTCAGTAAAAAAAAATTAAGGTATATTGGCAAACTACATAAACACAGGTTCAAAGGATAGTTAACAGAGAAATACATTGTAAAGAGCTTACTGAATATTTGGCTTATACTGATCTCTAGTGTGTTGTTAACTTCACAGAGTCTAAAAATCTGGTGAGTGTTGACTCGCACATTAAGAAAGATGAAAGCAAGCAGCATTTCTTTTTATTTCACTCTGCTGCCCTTCCTTTTCAATCCTTTTCTCCTAATAATTAAAATAATGTCTCTATTGGTGTGGGTTTAAATCAGGGGTCAGCATCTTTTTTTTTCTGTAAAGCACCAGATAGTAAATATTTTAGGCTTTGTGGACCATAAGATCTTTGTCACAACTACTCAAATCTGCAATTGTAGCATGAAAACAGCCATAGATGATACATAAATGAATAAGTTGTGGCTGTGTGCCAATACAACTACAAAAACAGGCAGCCCATTAGATTTGGTGCATAACACGGTCTCTGGCTTGCTGACCCTTTGTCTAGACTGCAAAATATTGTGGGAGTGTTGATTTTGCTTGGGAAATTCTATTGCATAGAGTAATGTTTTGCAAACTAGGGATGGGGGTGGGATATATATCAGAATCATCCATCACCATATCTTGTCTTTGCAGGATCTCTTATTCTCAACAGACCAAAGGCAACATTTAGGTATTCCTTGGGTCCCTGACCAATACCCACTTTAGCATTACTAAATATACTATATATCATCTTATCTCCTAAATAAATGCAAGAAGTGTTCCCTTCTCAATCCTGCCCATGTGATCTTATGAAAGTAGGGCTGAAAAGCATTTTAAATGAAAAGTTATCTACAGCCACAAGATGCAAGGAATTTTTTTTTCTAAGACAATTATTAACTGTAAATTAAGAACAGGAAACAAAATTTTGCCCAATGAATTAGATCATTGTTTAGGACACATTTAAGTTTTCATATTATTCCACCTAAAGTAACTGGGAGCACAGGAAAAGAAAGGATGAAAAGAGATAAGTAAAAATGATCTCTACTTAGAGTTGCAAATGGTCATCAGTTCTCCAAATGACAGGTGTAGCCACTAAGCAAAGGGCAATATTTATCGGTGCATAGAGTGGAATCAATTATTTTTCCTATGTCAAAATGTTCAGCCATATCTCACACATATTTATTATGTGGATGTTAATATTGACTTATTTTTACTGATAGAGGGTCTAGCATTTCCCTTTTTGCAGCCATATATCTGAAGCAGTGATTCTTAAAGGGACAACAAAGGGGAGATTATAAAACTTATCTCAGGAGCTCATGCTGCCAAAAACCTGACATTCCACCTAAGAGGTTATCTGTCCCTTGCCCAGAAACTGCCTTAGTAAGCCATTATTACAGATGGGAATGTGGTTTCTCAGTGTGTTGGGGCAGGAAAAAAGTGGTTAAAAATTGCTGGTGGAAAGTAGCAAGAGAGATGAATGAATGCATGCGCAAATACAAGGTTGTATCACTGATAAAAGACAGAATGCCCACTTGTATCTACAGCAGGAAGGAAAAACTTTTAACTTATTTAAATAATTGTGGCACAAGTGTGTTGAACTGCTGGTTCATTTACTCTCCTCTATTGAATTATTGCCACAGAATGCTAGAAAACAGGCCTGAAAACCTTTATAGCATTTTAGGAAGGCAAATAGGACATTATAGAAGTAAAGGTACTTTGGACTAGTCTAGTATGCTCTATTAAGTTACACTGGTTAGCGTTCCCCCTTACAACTCATTTTGTTGAGCAAATTTCCCTATTCACAGCATCTGAGAGTAGAAATGAGACACATATGTAAAAAACTAACACAAGGTAGAAGGTGATACATTTCCCAAAATAAATATGGAGTACCAGGGACATTCACAAGTGGGAGAGATGACATCAGGTTGGAGCAGAGCATCAGACAGAACTCCATTAATCTCCAGACTTCTCAGCTACCTTTCCAAGCACAAAAGCAGTATTTAGACACTGACTTTTGGTAGTGCTGTTATTTTTTAAAGGCATTATTTAGCTTTTTCAATGTGTGACTTTAAGTTTTTTAAATGTAAACTCATTACATCTTGGGAGCTATAGATTTCTCTGTTGGAGCATTAGGCAATGGAAATTGGTTTGGGGAAAGATTATTGTGCCTTACTCCATTCCCGCATGTGTTTTCTGTTGTTTCCAGCCACTTAGGTCTGCTACCTAACATATATGGTGGAGATTATTTAGGGCTTTTGAGGAAAGTTGAGGAGAACCTGTATTCCTCAGCAGACATGTGAGGAGCAGATCAGGAAATGAGATAGATATGCAGTTTGACAGTGGTGTGCACGTGTATGCGCGCGTGCGCGCGCACACACACACACACACACACACACACACACACACACACAGAGCTGACCTGGTAGCTGTGAGGATGGAGGTGGGGGACTCTGTGCCAGCTAAGCTACTTCAAGTGCCTGCATGTCTGAGGCTGGATTTGAATCCTCCAGCGTGTGTGGAGTTAATTCCCATTAGGTTGGACTCCGCCCCTCTCTCCCAAAGGTAAAGCAAGGTTTTCAGGCAACACTGCAAAGAGCAGCTGGGATTCCCATCCCCTTCTGACAAGCTGTGAGGAGAAGTTGTTTCTCAGATTTGAGTCTGAAGAGAGGGAACAAGTCAATCAGCTTTCGTGGTCAGAAGGTAAATTTGCAACTTGGGCCAAATGCAATTGAAACAGCTGGTTAAGAAACTGCTTTTCTCTCCCCCTTGCTCAGCCCCATTTCTCCTTTTTCTTTCTCAGCCTTCCTGTACTTCCATCTCACAGCTCAAAGAAGCTGTTTTCTTCCCAAAGAGGGCCTGGTGCATTTTTACTCCCTCATAGCCCGTTGTTTGCACAGAGGGTAAGAGGGATCTGGAGCTAGATTCCTATTTCATATTGACATGGTCTGAGGACCTAAGGGTTAACTGCTAGCTGGTTTCCCCAGGAGAGTTGGTAACTTGAGGAGAGGAAGTGCATGTCTCTGGGAGTGGAGGGAGGGATTTTGTTCTGACCTGTCTATAGAAGGAAAAGCGGATCTGCTTTGCTCCTGTGCTGAGTTGATCTCTTAGACTTGCCTAAATTGGGATTACGGGACTGAAATGGGGTGATGGGGTTAAACTGAAAGGCAGATGTTGAAGTCAGTCAGGCTGGAGACAAAAGATTGCATTCGCTCAGTAAATATTTATGAGTTCCTACTATGTGCCAAGCACGATGATTTACAGGAAAAACCTGCGGTAGTTTAAACTATAAATCCGTTCTTGAAAAGAACAGTGGGCCCAGTGGCTCCATTTTGTGATGGAAAACTGAATGGGGAAAGAAGCCAAAGGGTAAGAACTCACTGGGAGAGGGGCTGGAGGAGNTAAGCGAAAGTCGGACGCTTAACCGACTAAGCCACCCAGGCGCCCCTCTATTTTATTTTTTTAATTTTATTTATTATTGTTGATATATATAGAGAGAGCACAAGCTGGGGAGAGGCATAGCGAGAGGGAGACACAGAATCTGAAGCAGACTCCAGGTTCTGAGCTGTCAGCACAGAGCCCGATGTGGGAGGCTCGAACCCATAGACCTTGAGATCATGACCTGAGCCAAAGTCAGACACTCAACCGACTGAGCCACTCAGGTGCCCCCAATCATCTCCATTTCATAGATAAAGCTTAAACTGGAGGTTTTAAGTGATCCTCTCAAGTTCATATAATCTATAAGGAGAAGACCTCGGGGCCCTATCTCAGATCTGATTCTAAAATCTGGACCCTTTTTCCACTAAAATGGTATTTCTCAATCATTAGCTCCCATCAGAATCAATTAAGAATTTTTTTAAAATGCAAATCTCATAAATTGTAATTGAGTGACTCTGAGAAGGAGTGTCACAGTCTGTATTAAAAAACAAGCATGGAGGGTGATTGTAATGCAGAGGGGTTAGGGCCCCAATTTTGAGAAACTCTTAATATGCCATACTGCCTCTCATGTCTGCTGAAGTGATTAAGGAAGCATCCAACCCACCTTCATCCTATACTGGCTAGTTTCACTGAATGGAGGTGGTCAGCTGTGGTGGCATGCTATTCCCCAATGAGGCCATAGGTTGAGGGTAGCAGGGCAACAGTAGCAGGGCTGGGACCATGGACCTAAGGGTTTGGGGAGATGCGGTACCAGTTAGTCCACTGTTGATAGAGCTTAACAGTCTCTTGCTAGAGCAGGGTGATAGGAATTGTTTCTAACTGGTGGATGGTGTAAGATAGGACTCCTAGCTGACCAACTGATCACTGAAGGTGGTGGCATCTGTCCAGCTGGAATAAGACCTGCGATGAAGAGCTCTAATTGGCACCTCACTTTCCAAAGCAGAAGACAAGTGAGGAGCTCAGAGAGCAGATTTTTTTTAGGGAAGGGAGAAGTTCATATGAAATTTAGGGAGATCATTTCAATTCTCACCTTTCCAACCTCAAACTCTGGAGAAAGGGAATAGCCCAGGACCTGACATGGAGGTTCTTTGCAAGGACTTTCTCTGTCTCTGCATGGCCAACTTGATTATTTAAAATTGGCCTTCTAGGCTATCAGTGACTCAGTTTGTCTTCTGTCTCCACTTACCCGCTGACTTCCTGCCTTCAACTGCCTTACCTGCTTGTGAACATCTCAGATGCAAATAAATGAATAAACAAAGCCAACACAGCTAGTTTTGCTAATCTTTCTACCCCAGAATAAAAGAGGAGGGAAGGAGGGACAAGGCTTAGAAAGAGGGTCAGCAAACATCAGCTGAATAATTTGAAAAACAAGGCTTAGTTCAAAAATGAGATATTAAGCAGAGACTAGAATGGTGGTGCTAGGGGCTGGAGAGGAGGAGGAAATGGCGACTTGTTGCTCAACAGGTATAGTTTCAGTCATGCTAGATGAGTAAATTCTAGAGATCTCCCATATTACTTTGTGCCTATAGATAATGGGACAGTGTTGTGCACTTTAAAATACATTAAGAGGATAGATATTACATTGTATTCTAAACATACACATAGCAGACACACACAAAACCAATACAATGAAATTTTTGAAGGTTATGAATATGTTCTAGTATCTTGATTCTGGTGATGGTAAAACGGATATACGGGTATATCCAACCTCATTGAGATGTGTACACTAAATGTGTGCATTTTTTGGTATATCAGTTACACATTAAAAAAAAAGCTTAAAAATATGAGGTCTTCTTTGAGTCACTGAGATACAAATGGAAAATAAAGCCCTTGGAGTAGATGATTTCAGGCACAGAACTAGGAGTAGCTCTCATTGTGGAGATATACAGAAGAGGAATAACATCTGAAGGACTCAGGTGGTAGAAAATAAGGAGAAAAATGTTTGGAAAGTGGTAGTAGATCTTTTGAGGCTCTGTCTGAAGCAGAAAGATCTAGAATGTTCAAATTTAGGCAGTTTATATACCCAACTTGATACAAGGAATCTCATTGGGCAAAGACATTTCTGGAGCATGCTTCTATTCACCATTGGAAACATATGCCTGTGTCACTTCCTACAGAAGTCTCAACACTGAACATGATATATTTGTAACAGGGTTGGCAGGTAGGCGATGCACACTATCTGAGGGGCATGGCGAGAAAGGCCTGTTCATATTCCTTTGCCAGCACCAGTGCCAACAAAGCTGCTCCTCACAGACCAGTAGTCTTACAGCCGTGTTTTGCTTAGCAGCTGCAAATCAGGGACTCTCTGACCACTCTGTATTCTGGTCATTAACTCAATGGCTGCCTTTCCTGGATCCTGTTACCCTTGGTAAGGTAGTGCTTTCCTTAACTCAGAAGTTGTATCACAAGCTTAATAGGGAACAAAAGTATTTGAGTCGTTTCCAGTGGGAACTGGGGAGAAAATGAGGTAAAGGAAGGATTTGGTTTCTTTTCTTCCACCCAGAAGAAATAAGAGTGTTTTTTTCCAGTTTCATTGCTACTAACTGCCTACATAAGAGTACGTACACATGAGAATGAAAAAGTGAGAACAAATGATGAAGACTTGGCAGTGTAACACCACA
>NW_027532678.1:44130-51828 GCF_008692635.1 Crocuta crocuta | reverse complement strand
CCAGCAATCTGAGTTGATTAAGGACTGTCATCTGGAAGACCAGCCAAGCTCTTCTCCATTCTCTCTGAGGACACGACCAAAGGAATTGGCCTTAAGTTGCAGCAGAAAAGGTTTAAAATAAGACATAATAAATGATTTATTGACAGTGAGAGTTGTTAAGCTACTGAGAAAAATTGTAGATTCTCCTTCCATGAAGTTCTTTAAAAGCACTGTAGATGACCATTTGACATGTAATACTTAGGTGTGTTTCCTGCCTCAAAAGGCTGGAGTGATTCTTACCCATGAGTCTGCATTAGAATGACAATGATATCTCTAAAGATTAGTGAACATTAGCCTTCTGTCAAGAATAGTAAATGCAGAACACACCATGCTTCCACTCTGGTTGTTAAACTTTCTGGCCACACTGCATCTTATATGACCACAACCACTCTCAGAAACAGGCATGTGACCCACTTAGAAGATGGAGAAACTAAGGGATGAGGGAGCATGTGACACCTAAAGACAGAGGGTCATTAACAAGCCTCTCAATGACTGGTTACTGGGCCAATTAGCAGGAACACCAAGGTGAGTTCTTTGTTTCTGAAATCCAGTGTAGCTATATAGCTAGAATTCTAGGACAGGGAAACAAAGCCATTGCATACATGACATATACAAGAAGAATAAAGATAGAATGAAGTGTAGCACTGTGTGTGACTTTTATTTATGTGATTGCAAAGAGACTTAGCTAGTTCCTGAGAATGAACTTGGATTGCTTTGGAGGGCTGTCATGAAGGGAAGTTACTCCACTGCAGGCAATACAGGAACTAAAAGCACTTGCTTGAATGTGCTTCCCCACCTGGCACATGTGAGCATGTACAGTGTGCCTGCGAAGCGTCCACATGGCCCATTGACTCTCTGTCCATCCACAGGGGAAATAATTCCAATTCCCAAGCTGGGTTGGGGTTTATTCTATGCTCAGAAAATATGGAGCAATTGGATCTCTGAGATCTCTTCCTTGACTGCATGAGGTCTCATCTATGATTCAGAAAGGTTTACATTCAAAATACATAGGCTTCAGCTCTGCACTATTTAATTCCATGGTCACTTCTGACTTTGTATTGTTTGAGTCCTGAAGAGAGAACATTAGAGTTATTTGTGGCAGTGATTCTGAACTTGCTCTCCATGGACAGTGCTGGCTCACCACACATCTGGTCCTAAATAGAATGACTAACTTTCCTAGTTTTGTCACTGAAAGTCCCACATCCCAGGAAATGCCTCAGTCCCAGGAGAACTGGCATAATTGGTCATCCTAGTTCTGAATGAAATAAGTACAATGAGTTTTTTCTGAAGTTGGAGGTATATAATTTAGGTTCTGATAGCCAATGAGTTTCCCTAAAGATAAGCATGTGTAATTTAAACTGACTTTTGTGATTCTTCCATCTTACATTTTAAAACTAAAATTGTGGTGATAGTGGTTGGTAGTATTGTAGTTTTTTTTTTTAAAAGCCTGATTTCTCACAGAAGTTAATAATCTTATGTCAGAGCCACACCTTTTATTTTTAATATAGTCTAGATGCCACTCACTGATATAGTTTCTTTCTCTGCCTTAGATTCTCTGCCTTTCTACTGGTTGTCCTGCTGAGGCCTTGGATCTCCAGGTGATAATGTTTTGGGGCAACATATGGGGTTGGTTCTGACTTATTGCTGAGCTTGAAAGAGCTAATGCTCTTGTTCTGCTGGTTTACACACTGCTTAGAGAAAGCGGCCTTTCTCCCACCTTCCCAGTCTGTCCTTCTAATTCTTTCCCCATTCTTAAACATTTTTTTGAAATCCTGGATGGGAAACCATGGAGGCTTTTCATTGTAATACTATTGGGGTGATAAAGGAGAACAATGAGGGAAGATTTTGGGTGAATGGACAGTAGGAAATGATGGCTGTGCCATTAAATCACTGTGTCACCTTGGGCAAGCCACTTAGCTTTCTGATACTCAATGGGCTAATTTGTAAATTGGGAGTGATGTTTTTCTTACCAAACACAGAAGGTTGTTGGACAGAGCACATGAAATGATGGCTTTGAAAGGGAGTATGATGAGGCAGTTGGCAGGTAGCGTTTGTCAGTTTGTTTCCTCCCATCCTCCTGCCTGGGCTTCTTCACCAGGAAGTGAATCCATAACAGAGTGCTGCTTGCACTTCTCATAATCTTACAAACTCTAATATAACAAGTAGAGGCATTACCTCATTGCGGCCAAGCATACCTGTTTTCTAACAGCAATTACTTAAAACTAGTTCCACTTCTCCTATTGGCTTACAATCCCTCATCACATCTTCTTCTCACCATCCCCCCCTCACATCAGGCACAAAGCCTTGTTCCCAGGGGCCCAGCTCAGGGCACTTTCTTCCCAAGCCCTAACATTCCAACATAAGCACCTGCAATTTATGATCTTCTCTCCCTTCCTGCACAAAACACATAGCACACAATACATATGTTTCAGGAGGGGAATTGCGGTGGACTGAAAACAGAGCATTATGCTAAGAATCAAATAACTGGGCTCTGGTCTGGCCAGTGTACCTCACTAGCCATTTCCCCTTGGGTAAATCACTTCCTCTCCACAGTCCCATCTGTAAAGTGATGGGGGGGGGAGGGATGTTAGTACTGTGTGGTAGAAAAGTATTGGCCTAGGAATCTGCAGATCGGGTTTCTTATTTTCTTATTCTGGTGTTGCTGCTTGCTAACTTACTCTATGACTTAGGGGAAATCATTTCTTTCATTACCAGGCCGTGATCCCCCATATATAAAACAAGAAGGTTGAATTAGGTGATTCATAAAGGTCCCTGGCAGCCTGGAAACTCGCTGCTTCTACGAAATGGGTTTCATTAAACAAACATGAGTTGGAGTGCCTACTCTGCACCAGACATAGTGTAATGGTGCTTATGAAAGGGCCCATGGCTGGGCATGGTCCCTGAGACCCTGAAAACAGCTGCTGCTAGCTCCTGACAATGTCTCAAATTGGCAGTATGGCAGCCCCCATACAACCAGTGCCTGCACTGTTCCCCTTACCTTGGGTCCCCCACCCCTGTAACCCTCTCCCCCCAACCTGTAGCTTTAGACAATGGTGATGAATCATGGAGAAGTTTCTGAAATATCCTACACCATCTGCCTGCTGGAGACATTCACAGTGCTGTCATCAAGCTGCAGTGTGGTCTCTAGCTGCCCTAATTGAGGCCAGAAAGCAATGGCAGATTAATGGAGTTGGGAGGGAAGTGGTTGATTTTCAACAGAGGGGTCTGTGAAAGCCATTTGTGAGCTGGGCTGAGGAGATTAGATCTGAAAAGGATCTCAGGGTCTTGAATCTGAGATTACTTGTTCCGGAAGGTACCTTGAAAGGTCTTTACAGCTATATATACATTCCTGCTGCCAGGCAGGGGGCACCTGATCTATTTCAGAGAGAATAGAAGCCTTTGAGTGAAGGATGAGGCAGGTTTTCTCAATAGCTGGTGTAGTCAGACAACCCTTACTGGTTGGAAAGTTGCCTCTCATATTGCTTTTGGGGAAAAAGTGACTGAACAAGGCTCACTCAGTGATAAGCATGGCGTGTGACAGAGTCGCCCCATATTTTATTCTACATATTTCAACCTTGTGAACAGCTCATATTGATGCACTATTAGAAATCCTACATAGATCGCAGGTCCACATCCTGTGACCCCATAGTGGCTCTCTTTCCCTCTTCTCCCTTGTAGGAGGGGCAGCCCCATGAGTTGTCTTCCTTCTCCCTCACTCTCTGAAAACAACTTGCTTCCTGACCCTCTTGAGATACCATCTCTTTCCAGGCCTCCAGGCCAGTAAAGCCATTCCACTGGAGGCTGAGGATTCTCTGGGCAGCCTTGGTTTCATTCAGCCTACCCTCCTGTCACTTGCTTCATGCTAGATGTCAAGAGTTGAAAGCTGTCTGATTAGGCTGCATTGAAGTTGCTGGAACAGCCACTAATTCAGTTCAATGGCTCTTCCATTGCAGCCTAGAGACCATAGAAATCTGAATCAGGCGGAAGAAAGGGAAGATGGGGAAAATGCTGGAAAGCAGAATCCCAGAAGGACCTAAATGGTCTTGAGGAGAATACTTTTATCCAAAAGCAAAGGCCAAGTGTTACATAAACAAGCCTTAAGACTGGCCAGCCAAATGAAAAATTGGCCACTGGAGCCTACTTGATAACTTTTGCATTTGGTGCTGTGACCCAACTCATCTCCCCATCCCTGCAGAGAAACCTGGGACCATGAGGAGCAGCCTGACCCTGGTGGGGACCCTCTGGGCCTTCCTGTCCCTTGTTACTGCTGTGGCCAGTTCTACCAGTTACTTCCTGCCTTACTGGCTCTTTGGATCCCAGCTGGGGAAGCCAGTGTCATTCAGCACATTCCGGAGGTGCAACTACCCCGTGCGGGGAGAGGGGCACAGTCTGATCATGGTGGAAGAGTGTGGGCGCTATGCCAGCTTCAGTGCCATCCCAAGCCTGGCCTGGCAAATATGCACGGTGGTGACAGGTGCCGGCTGTGCTCTGCTGCTCCTCGTGGCACTGGCTGCTGTCCTGGGCTGCTGCATGGAGGAGCTCATCTCCAGAATGATGGGACGTTGCATGGGAGCAGCACAGTTCGTGGGAGGTAAGACTGTGTCACTGGGGTTGGGTAGGTTGTGGAGCTTGGTGGTAGGGGTGGGGGTGGAATATGTTGCCTTATGGGGAAATCCATTCTCTACCCCTCCTGTTTATCCAACCCAAACGCTATGAATGGGGACTCCTTTGAATGACCCAGCCCAATACTCTGCAGAGTGCAATCTATATCAGGGTTTTACTCATAGCAAAACGGACTAGTAGCAAAGTTAGTGTCTGCTTTTTTTAGCCTCCATTTTCATCACCTTCTTCTGCCTGAACAGTACCAATTTAAGACTATTATCCAGATCCACTTTCCAGGGACAACAACATAAACTCTAAATACACTTGATCTCTGAGAGCCTTGATCTCTGATAGTGATCTCAAAGGGCAATGATCTAATAAATATGTACACACAAGTGCTAAGTTTAATGTACAGCTTTCACCAAAGTAATATAACTCTAAAAGTCAAATGTTAGGTAACAGACTGTAGGTGACTGCTTATTTGGCCTATATCTAAGGCTAGCCCTGTCTGGTAGCCATTAACAGTCTATCCCAATTTCCTATGGCCCTGACCTACCCTACTTATTTTCCCCTCATTTAGTATCCCTTTAAATTTTGTGCAAAAGACCTGGGGCGCTGGTACTGTGTAGAGGGGCCAGGAAAGAGCAAAATGCAAAAATTGCAGACTGCAGGAAGGCAATCAGGCAGTTTAATTTGAACTTTATGAGAAGAAAAGGCAAGTTTAGGCAGGCAAATATGTGTGTTATATTTTATACCTGGATGGGGCACCGGGAAAAAGTGCTGGTAGAACATCTTGCTGAAGTTTGTTGTTGTTGCTCATGAAGTTTTAGAATATTATTCAAGTCATTATCATTATCATCTCCATTACTAGCACAATGTGGATGAGTGGAGCCAAGAAATTTGGTTCACACTCCTAGCTCTTACGCTAAGTTGCCCTGTGGCTGGGCAAGTGACAGTGACTTCTACTATGCTCGCCCCTCTTCCTTCCTTGAGTTTGTTCATTGGCAAGATAGTGCAGATCCCAATTTTCTTTCTTCTCTCTATTAACTATATTGGGTTGGTCTTGGAGTGAGAGAATAGTGGTGAATAAAGACAGTGTTTCTCAATAGGGGCTATTCCCACTCTGCCCTGGACATTTGACAATCTCTTTGAGATACTTTTGGTTATCACAATGTGGGGAGTGTGCTATTGACATCCAGTGGATAAAGGTGAAGGATGATGTTAAATATCCCACAATGCACAAGAACAAGACAGTTTCCTACTTCCAACAACAAAGAAGTGTCCAGCACAAAATGTCAATAATGCCAAGGTGGAGAAGCCCTGAACCAAGGCATCATGGTTTCCAGATCTGCTTATAAAAAGTGCCAGATTCTTTTTGTTGTGCCAGTTAAGATGATATTTTCTGGTTCCCTCTTTCTTCAGACTCACTGTAAAAGTTTTAAATGTGAATTCACATTCTAGTCTCTCTTATTTCTGAATTTTTCCATTCTTTAGCTACTAATGGTTTTCTGGCCACATTGAAAGTCATTAGACTAGCTTCTTGCTTCCCCCTTGAAAACCATGGTTCAGAACCAGTTACTAAGGCTTGTATAAGCCAATTTCTTTGTCTCCCTTTGGGGGCTCTATGGATGTCATAAATAAACCTTAAATAGGCTCACTTTTTACCTGAATTCTTGGGCATGCTATAGATAGCACTTTTATGGACACATTATTTCGGAAATGACACTTAGCTGGCAGGAGAAAGCAGTGATCTTTGCAACTCATGTTTATATTCTTAGGGCCAAGTTCAGTGCCTGGCACAGACCAGGTGTTCAGTAACTATAAAAGAATGAATACACAGCTATGGCAGTGTCTACTGTATTTTAGGACAAGTTGGACATATGAGNTTTCATATCATATCCTTTTTTTTTTTTCTCCAGGCTTCCATTCAGAGACATTAGTACCCTGAGTCCTTTTCTATTCTGATTTGAGAGTGACAGCTTAGTCTCACTTGAATTTCTAAGAGTTGCCAGCAGAGGGTGAGAGGGGCTAATTGGTAGGAATCGGAAGGCAAGTAGCAACGGCTTCCATTACACCCCAGGCATCAGCAGTGGTTCCTACTTCCAGCTTGCTTGGGCTTGACTGAGACTTTTACAAAATCCTTATAGTTCTCCATATGATATATTTTAGTTGATCCCACTTCCTAGGTTTAGAAACTCAAGGGAAATTCTTGAGAAGATATGTGGGTAGGTAGTAGAGTTTTCCAATACACTCATGNAGGGCTCAAACTCTCTGACTACAAGATAATGACCTGAGCTGAAGTCGGATGCCCAACTGACTGAGCCACCCAGGCACCTCTGGGTGAGGGTCTTTAAAGTTCAAAAATGAAATGCCATTTGACAGTAGTCATAGGAGTCAAGACCCAAGNCTGACAGCTAGCTCAGAGCCTGGAGCCTGTTTCAGATTCTGTGTCTCCCTCTCTCTCTGACCCTCCCCTGCTCATGCTGTCTCTCTCTCTCAGAAATTAAAAAAAAAATTTTTAATTTAAAAATTGGTACCTATGAATGTTACATCAGATGTGAGGGAATGGTGAAGATTGCTTGGGTGTGTCATATTTTCTAGGAGCCCCTTGGCACATGACCATTACCCAAGAGTCGCCACAGATCTTGTGTCCAACCTCTCAGAGATATGCTCTGTCAGTGTCAGGAAGCCAAGCCTGAACAGCCTGTTTAGCACCAGGGATAAAAGACACAAGAGAAAAAGCTGTGGGGGTTAAGTTTAAGCTTGCTGTTCAGCTGAGGAGAATTGATTTTGTTGCTCCAGGTCTGGCTGCTTCTCGGCAGCTAGTGCATTAACTGAAATACATTAGGGGGTGGAGCCAATCTGTTTTAGGTCTGGTTTATCTCTGCCAGACCCCAAACCACTGAAGAGATGGAGTATCCATTAAGAACTACTCCCTCCCCCTGCCTGACTCTTGTTCCCCAGTTTGGCAGCTGCCCACAGAGATGAACAGTGGGAAGTGGGAGAGACAGGAAGAAATAAAGAGCTGCTGGCCTGAGTCAGACTTAGCAAGGTGAC
>NW_027532678.1:43222-43888 GCF_008692635.1 Crocuta crocuta | reverse complement strand
GGTCACCTGCTGGGGCCCTTGGGTCCCATTTGCTCCACCTGCAGCTGATCCAGCTGGACAAGCCTAGGGTCCAGGGAGCCTTCCACTGGGACCTTCATGCCCTGCTCCAACCGGTGAAGGAAACATCTGGCCAGGAGATTATTTCAACCCTGGGGATGCTGAGGTTTCCAAACAGCTGGCCCCCAGTCCCTGAGAACAAGGTCATTATTCACATTCCCCTGTGTATACATATGCAAGATGCTTGTGAATTGTTCTCTATCTTCAGTGAGAGCTAAACAAAGAAGAAATAGTTGAGAAGTAAATATAAGGAACTTCTTGGCAGGAAAAAGTATAAGATCTTGGATTGGGTTACATGAGGGAGGCCAAAAATCTTTCTAGAGCAGGGAATGTATCAAGATCACCTGGAGTGCTTAAAAAAATGTGGACTCCCCAACTCTCCCATCCTCTTTTCCATTCTTATTTACATAGCAACAGGTGGAAGTCTGCATGTTTTGAAAAATCTCCCCAGTGACTCTGATGTGTATGCTGTGTTCCCTTTTCCCAACATAAGTGAGAACCACCACTCTGGACATTTTTTTTTTCTTAGTTAAGGAGATATAATTCAAAATACCCAGAGAGGCACCAGTTTTTCTTTCCATGTAAGGTCCTACTGCTATATGCTTTTAG
>NW_027532678.1:39441-43187 GCF_008692635.1 Crocuta crocuta | reverse complement strand
GGATGTCTATTTTACAAAAAAAAAAAAAAAAAAAAAAAACATTATCTTCCCTATAAACCATGCATATCCTGTAAAATCCCTCAAGTTTCACCAGGCGTCATTTAACTTATCCTTACCATGCTGAACAAGGATACAAGTGGCTTTCTGCTTGGGAAAATAATGTTTAAAGAAGTTAACCTACTAGCAAATACTTATGTACCAAATTGGAGCAGAGCAGAGAATATGGGTCAGGGGTCCTGACTCTGAGCCCTGGGCTTTATGCACCGGTGCTATTGATTTTTCCTTTTCCACTTGAAGACGAAATGCTAGCATAATATTTTTAGAGTGGTCCATGAACCATTTGTATAACAATTACCTGGGATGCTTGTTAGTGCCATTCTAAGCCTACTGAATCAGAACTGATGCTTATACTCTGTATTTTACAGTCTCTTTAGACTGATTTATTCTTTAAAATATAGTATAAAATAGTTCAGATGTATGCACCACTCGGGTTAAGAAATATATTACCAATACAGTTATAGTCTCCTTCATATCCTGATCATATTCCTTTGTTCCTACAGCAGAGGCAACTATGATGTTTCATTTGTTATTGATCATTCTCCAGCATTATTCTAGTACACACCTAAATTTGAGAACCTCTGCTCAGTTGTGTTCACAGTGTTGCTTTTTTCTAGAATTCCCTTCTCTTTCATCTATGCCTGTAAACGTCTGCCTCTTTCTCAAAGTTCATGTCAAATGTAGCCTCTGTGTGAAGCCTCCCCTGATCTACTTTAAATATTTCTTGCAGAAGTAAACTTTCTTATAACTACAAGAGAGAATATGGGGTCAAATGAATGAGAGAGTTGAGTGAGGAGCTCCTTGGGAAGAGAAAGCTGAAATTATAGCTAGAGGGCAGACTTACAAATTTTCCACTATGTTTAAGTTAAAGTTGCTACAAGAGCAATAAATTGAGCAAATTAATAACAAATTAACCCATACTGGACTTCTGCCCAGGTGGTAAATTCAAACTACCTAATAACCATATTTAGACAGATATTTGGGAATGGGATGGGAGTGTAACAAAATGGTTGCACAGTCAATATTGGCACTTGTGAATGGTGGAAGGGGTAGCAAAGGGGATTGGTAACACCCAGGGAGGGGACTTCCTCTGCCCAGAGACAAAGGTTAGGCACTTGCCTAATGGAGAATGTGCAATTAGAAGGAGGTTATACAACTGTTGGGATATAGGTAAGTAGTAATTCTGCCATCAGGGGAAGGTTGAGGGTAGCTGGGATGTAGCCTTAAGAAGGGTTCCAAGTTCTGTCCAAAAAGGTGGGTCTGAGGGTTTGTATTGGCGTTGAGGTTGCCTGCCACAAGGGCTGAAGTGAGTAAAGTGTTTAACTCCAGGCATCTGCTTGGTCAGAGAAGTGAATTCAGACAAAAGCAACCACTTTGGGGGAGAATATTTAGTATATTTTGGGGTAAGGGATTTGTGGAAACCTACCCCCTACCCCAAAGTCAAGGAAGGGAAACAAGATGGCAGTCCACTGGTCACTGTATAGTAGGGAAGTAGGATGAAAACATACTCTCACATTCCCCTGTGCATACATATGCAAGATGATTGTGAATTGTTCTCTATCTTCAGTGAGAGCTAAACAAAGAAGAAATAGTTGAGAAGTAAATATAAGGCACTTGTGGGGATGAGCACTGGGTGTTATATGGAAACCAACTTGTCAATAAACTATTCTTAAAAAAAAAAAAGATAAAAAGTAAAGGTCACAGAGCAGACCTTCTAGAAGGGGGGAAAAAAAAAAAGAGAAGTAAATATAAGGAACTTCTTGGCAGGAGAAAGTGTAAGATCCTTTCTAGAGGCAGGTAAAAATAAAAAAGTATCCAGCTGAACATAAGAAGTTGGGACAGACTTTTCCAGTGGACATATTTGGTTGGAAGGGTAATAAAACCAGGAGTTAGCAATAATACATACAGA
This sequence comes from Crocuta crocuta, assembly GCF_008692635.1. Lineage (NCBI taxonomy): Eukaryota > Metazoa > Chordata > Mammalia > Carnivora > Hyaenidae > Crocuta > Crocuta crocuta. Next base: position 41,221 of record NW_027532678.1, on the reverse strand, counting down.
AGTGGGAGCGGGGGCTATATCTCACTCAGGGCTGGAGCTGGGATTTAAACTAGTCTTTTCTGCCATCAGAGCTGCTGTTCTTCACATTTTTAGCAGTGTTTTTCTTAAGTGTTGATACCAAGACCGGATGTATCAGTATCACTAAGATGTTTTTGAAATGTATATTCCTGAGCTGCCCTTACTGAATCAAGTATCTGTGGGTAAGGCCCAAGAATCTACATTTTTAAGAAGCCCCATTCTTCTAGAAGGTGGCAAGACCTGGCACTGGAAAATGACCTCCAGGTTTCTATTTGAAGCACATCTTCAAAATCCCAAATTGATGAGAATTGTTGGAAACAAATATAATTGAGAATAAATTACCCTATGACTTCATTTTTAAAATATGGTTCCCAGGACACATCTTTCTCTAGCTATTAGCAAATGTGATGGAATCAGCTGTCAGTTACAAGTCAAACATCTCCATGAAGCATGTGTACAACCTACTGTGCTCATCTGTTTAGAAAGCAGGAGGGAGAATAGGGGATGGGAAGAGTTGGAGGGCTGGTTGGGTAGAGCATGGGGCCACATGCACTGGGGCAGAACACATGCCTGGCTGAGATTTCTAGTCTCTGGCTTGGTGCCTGCGAAAAATTGCAAGATAACAACTCCAACCAGGCAGCTTTTGAATCGAGTCATGCCCAGTTTTTGACTTTTCAGCTGGTTTCTCTTCTGGGGAAAAAGAGGTAAGAAAGAAATCAGCATGGAGAATATGTGTAAGAAGTGAGAGAAGAATCATGGGGAGAGGTTGCTGTTTAATAACAACAATTTTTTACTGAGCATTTTCTATATGCTAGACACTTTATAAGTATTAGTTCTTGAAACAGCCCTATAGGATAGAGTACTATTGTTCTCATTTTAAAGACGAGATAACTGCACAGAGAGATTAAGTAACTTGCCGAAAGTCACACAGCCTCTAGGTGGCAGAGCTGGAATTTGAACTTAGATCTACACTGACTACAGAACCTGTTCTCTCTATTTTTTCCAGCTTCTTAAAATGTAATAGACATATGACACTGTATAATTTAAGGTGTAAAATGTGATTTAATACACATACATATTGTGAAATGATTACCACAATAAGGTTAGATAACAATCCACCTCACACCATTACTTTCGTGTGTTGTGTGGGGGGGGTAAGAACATTTAAGATCTACTCTCTTAATAACTTTCAAGTATATAATCCAGTACTGTTCTCTGAAGTCATCATGTTGTGCTGTCTCTCTGGATCTAATGTCTGTAAGATTCCTAGTGCTTGCTAGAGATATTATTGTCAAAAGGTGGTCATTTCTGGATTCCCTTCTCTAGAAGGGCAGAGCTTCTAAGTGTTGATGATCTTTCTGATTAGTGAGAAAAAGCGTTGCCAGTAACTGGCTATGTGACTGTAGGTAAATCGCTTTCCCTCTCTGAATCTCAATATCCACATCTGTAACGGGGATGGATTAGAGCAGGTAATCTCCAGAGGTCTTTACCTCTCTAGGATTCTATAGCTGTATCAGGTGTTTACGATGATCTCCTATCCCTGCTAAGAAGATCCCTTCAGAAGGCTTCCCCCTTGGGTAGTGTGGGAAAGGTAAGCTGTCTGTTAGGTACCTAGAGCATACTCTGAAACAGATGCATTTATTAGGCACTTATTATGTACCAGGTACCAAGGCTACATAGTTGAGGATTTTAAAAAAAAAGGCCCCTCCCTTCAAGGAACACATACTTCCCCCCCCCCAAATATTTTATTAAGAATACATTC
>NW_027532678.1:31720-39318 GCF_008692635.1 Crocuta crocuta | reverse complement strand
TCTCTCTCTCTCTCAGAAATAAATAAAACATTAAAAAATGTTAAAAAAAAAAAAAGAATACATTCATTGGGAGTAGATTCCCATGATTCATCGCTTACATACAACACCCAGTGCTCATCCCAACAAGTGCCCTCCTCAATGGCAATCATCCATTTTCACCTCCCCCCCCTACTCCCCAAGAGCAACCCTCAGTTTGTTTTCTGTATTTAAGAGTGTCTTATGGTTTGACTCCCTCTCAGTTTGTAACTTTTTCCTTTCCCTCATGGTCTTCTGTTAAGTTTCTCAAATTCCACATACGAGTGAGAACATATGATATCTACTTTTTCTGACTGACTTATTTCACTTAGCATAGTACCCTCCAGAAGGAACACACACTTTAGTGAGGGGAGCAGACCACAACCAGTTATGAAAGATATATATCACCGGATATTTTAATCACAGGAGTAAGCACAAAGTGCTGTGGGAACAGAGGGAAGGAATATGTAACTTAGGCTGGGGACGGGGACCTTGAGGATAGTGAGAAAGGCTTCCTGGAGGAGATAGTTTCTGACCTGAGCTCCTCATTACAGTAAAGTCTGAGGAACAAAAGAGGGCTGAAGAAAGTGGAAGGATCCCCCTGCCATGGCAAGACAGACACTTGGCCAGCACTAGTTCCTGCTTAAGCAATCAGAGTCCATGCCAGTCCCAGGGATCTGAACGTGGAGGTTGGAAAGTGGAACTGCCGTTTTTTCTTAAACCTGTGTTCTTTTCTTCCTAGTGTGTGTGGAAACGCTCACTTTTTAGTATATCTTCCCTCAAAGGATAAGTACCAGAAGCAGAAGCAGGAAAAGGCTTAGGATTCATTTCCCATTTTGTCTTTAACCTATTGTACATACTCTAAGCTCCATACTGTGGCTCATACCTCCTCATATCATAGGATTTCAGTTCATCTGTGGTAAAAACAAACAAACAAACACACACACACAACAAAGAGATCCCTAAACAAATAGGACTGTCATTCCATTGCCACTGGATAAATTCCAGAGCCTACAAAGACCTTTGAGTGACCAGTTTCATTTCCTTTAAGACCATCAGACAGATAAGAATGCCTTCTAATTTAAAGCATTCCACTCAAGGGAATTTCTAAATTTTTTTTTTGTTTTGTTTTGTTTTGTTTTTTTTGTTTTTTGTTTTTTGTTTTTTGTTTTTTTTTACAAATAGTTTATTGTCAAATTAGTTTCCACATAACACTCAGTGCTCATCCCCACAAGTGTCCTCCTCCATGCCCATCCCCCCCCCCCCCCACATCCATCAGTCCTCAGTTTTTGTCAGCATTCAAGAGTCTCTCATGGTTTGCCTCTCTCCCTTTCCCCCACCATTTCCCCCCTTCTTCTCCCCCTTGTTCCTCCATCAAGTTCCTCCTAGTCCTCCTATACGTGCAAATATATGATATTTGTCCTTCTCTGCCTGACTTATTTCGCTCAGCATAACACCCTCAAGGTCCATCCATGTTGCTACACATGGCCAGATTTCATTCTTTCTCATTGCCATGTAGTATTCCATGGTATAGATAAACCGATGAATGGATCGGGAATTTCTAATTTTAATTGGTCATTCTTTTAGTTTCTAAATCCTCTCTTATTGTCAGAAAGTTATCTCCTTTTTCTTATTTAAATTCTTCTTGCTATTTCTTAAGGTCGTCACCTTTTTCTCTGGACTCATTGAATATTAAGAAAAGCTGATTTCCATGTTGCAGACAAGTTTGGAGTACTTTGTGGTCTTCTTCCAAAAGGACTCATCTTAAGGCAAAGTAGACTTATAAGCTTCTCAGAGTGTATGTGGAATCTTCCTCGGTGAGGAAAGGGAGGTGAAGGTGAGGCCAGCAGTCCCTGGAGTAGCCTGCCTTTCACTGTCCAGCTGAGCCCTGGAGCTCTGAAACCTATAAATATGCCATTCATTCATCATTGATCAAACACCTGCTCTGCGGAGGTTCTGTGTTATTAGTTTTTGCATTTATATTCATGGCACATGACCTTCCCATAACCTCTGGTGTGGCACCCAAGTATAATGTTCTTGTAATTAGGCTCTCTTGGTTGCAAGTAGAAGAGACTCACTTGAGCTCTCTCACTAAAAAGGGAGTTGATTATAACACAAGGAAAGTGGAACTGGAAAGCCATTGGGAAGGACTGGATTTTCTCTAGCTCTTTCGGGGGAAGTGTGCAGTTCTTCACCATGGTGTGTCTGCTTCATGCCACTGCATTCTCTCCCTCTAGGAAACAGTTTGCTCAGCCTACCCAGAATTGATGTCTATTTAGAACTTTGGATTTAATTTGGCTTAAGCTTGACACAGACTTGGTTCTACCTCTTGGTGTTTCTTCCCTAAGCTTTGCCCTATCTGCCAATTAGCTCAGCATCTCTGTTTCTTGATTAAACTGTCCAGAAAGAAGAACCAGGCCCAACTGATATCTTCATGCCAGGATATGATATCACCCATCACTGAGCAGCCAATGAATTTGGTTGTTTTTGTGTCAGCTGTCATGCTTAGTCCAACCCACTGTCACCAAAGACATGAGGGAGGGGGAGGACATAGGTTATAAAATGTAAACCTAGGCAGTAGGGAAGAGCTGAGGATGATGCAGTTGTCTAAAAAGACAGTGTCAGCAAGAAGACCCAGATTTGTATCTCTGGTCAGAACAGTAAGGTTATTACTAACATCCCATAGTTTCTCTGTAGTGACCAAATAACCTAAACAAAATGGAGATGAAGACAGGGGGCACAGTGGAATGTATTGGAAGCCAAATAAAGGAGAGATGCTTAGCATTAAGCTGAAATTATTTCTCAGAATAAGACAGTATTTCTGGAAGAAGCAGTGTGGTGCTCTCCTCACCAGGAGAAGCCTACCCAATGTATATGCTTTCTGTAGAGGTCAGTCTGGCAGCTGAGTCCAAGATGTAGAAACCATGACCTACCTTTAACTAGTAAGGACCCATTTGACTCTTAGAAAAGGTTGAATTTTAGGAAAGAGTAACATTCTCTACATTGTTATCCTTGAAAATCAGACCAAGATAGAAGAAGAGTCTGTCTGATTGGAGAGACCAACTTAGCTTTGTAAGACTTTGTCAAAAACATTTTGGCTGTAAAAAGTTCACTGGCCTGTCTTAATTCTTAATACTGCCTTTTATTTATAAGTTGTTCCCTCTACTATCTACTGCAACTCACTACCTATGACATGGCAAAGAAATTCTGTTGAGTTGGTAGTGTCATAGACATTTAAGGTTAATGGGGAAAGGTAAACTCTGGAAACAAGAGGCAGAATTGTAGCTGAGCTAATTCAGAGAGAATTTTGGGTGACAGAAGACTTGTTATACTTTTTCTACCTATGTGTATGCTTTTCTTTCCAGGGTTGCTGATAAGCTCAGGCTGTGCATTATACCCCTTAGGATGGAATAGCCCGGAGATAATGCAAACATGTGGGAATGTCTCCAATCAATTTCAGTTAGGTAAGGTGGTCTGGGCAGGATGGCAGTGATGGTTCTTTTGGGAATCTGGTTTTCCAAGAGCTTTACTTCTTGGATGGGACTCTTCTTGCTAATGGTGCTTGTCTGAGTCTCTGTCATTATGTTAGCTTGTGGGAAGTGGTGACATGGCTAGATTAGTTTGGCCTTGATAACTCACAAAGGTTGAACATAAATTCCTCTTTATCAATTATGTTTCTCTATATCCTTTGTGAACTTTTACCCATAGTCCTGTGACAAGTTTGGGAAAGCCCTATCTACAGGGGTATTTCAAATGTCTAGAAACCGATGATCTGTCATTCTCTGAAAAAATCCTAGTTCCTATTACTATTTCCTTCCTAGGCACTGTTTTCCAAATATAAATCAACACTATCTCTTCTCACTCTCTACGGAGGATATAATAAGAAGTAATCTGCATCAAGCAGATTACCTTTACATTAAGCATTAGGAACCTAGATTAAATACTGGGAATTGTTACTAGCATTTTTACATTGTTACTAGTACATTAATGGCAGGAGCTATCAAATATTAGAATGAGTGACAGAGTAATTCTGGACTCTTCTATGGTTGCCAGTTCTCACTGAGAATGACAAGTTCACTAATGTGAATTGGGACTAGATTAGACTAACTGAAAGACTTCAAAAATATTTTCCCAATCTAGAAGAGAGTAGAAGGGAAAATGTCTAGGGTTCCTTAAGTATTCTCAATCATAGGAAAAGATTTTGGAACAATGAGGCCACCTATACCCTATAGCTTATGCTCTAATATTTCCCTTTCTATCTGTTGCCTAAGACTGTTTTTTGAGTCTCATCTGACACATTTTTTGGAGAAAGGAGTTATTCACTATACAACCACAACAAGAAAAAGGGCTATATAGAAGATGTGACAAGTGTGGACCCTGGAATATCTAGTGTTAGTGGCTCAGGGCAGAGCTAACTGGCAAATACAATAATTCTGCCATTGGGAGAAGGAATGAGTAAATAATTTGGGGAAGGTTCTTAAGAAAAAGGAAGCCAGCCATTATTCTAGCTAGCTGGGATAGAGAATTAAAGATTTAGTACATTTCTCCTATTTTGTTGTTAGACATATAATTCTACTTTTTAAAATAACAGCTTTATTGATATACAATTCACATGCCATAAAGTCTGCCCTTTTAAAGCATACAATTAGTGCCTTTCACTACATATACAAAGTTGTACAATCATCACTACTATCTAATTCCAGCATACTTTTATAACCCCCAAAAGAAACCCCTTCCCCATAAGCAGTCACTCCCCATTTCTCTCTGCATCCAGTCCCCCAGCAACCACTGTCAATATAGGTTTGCCTATACTGGAAATTTCATATAAATAGAATCATATAATATGTGGTTTTTACATCTGGCTTCTTTTACTTAGCATGTTCATCCAAGTTGTAGCATGTATCAGTAATTCTGTTTTTCATGGCTGAATAATACTCCATTGCATGACTATAACACATTTTATTTATCTTCTCATCAGTTGATGGATACTTGTTTTTTTTTAAAATTTCCGACTATTATGAATAATACTTCTATGAATATTTTTGTATGAACATAAATTTTCATTTCTCTTGGGTATATATCTAGGTGCAGAATTATTAAGTNTGCTATCGCTGGGTCATAGGGGAGTTCTATTGTTAATTTTTTGAGGAATCTCTACACTAGTTTCCAGAGGGGCTGCACCAGTTTACATTCCCCAAGCTCCACACCCGAAAAACAAACAATCCAGTGAAAAAATGGGCAGAAGACATGAACAGACACTTCTCCAAAGAGGACATCCAGATGGCCAACAGACACATGAAACGATGCTCAGCATCCCTCCTCATCAGGGAAATACAAATCAAAACCACACTGAGATACCACCTCATGCCAGTCAGAGTGGCTAAAATGAGCAAATCAGAGGACTCCATTAATATTTTTAATGTTTATTTGTTTTTGAGAGAGACAGAGAGAGAACATGAGCAGGGGAGGGGCAGAGAGAGAGAGAGAGAGGGGGAGACACGGAATCCTAATCAGGCTCTAGGCTCCGAGCTGTTGGTACAGAGCCCGACACAAGGCTCAAATTCATGAACTGTGAGATCATGACCTGAGCTGAAGTCTGACGCTTAACCAAATAGCCAACCAGGTGCCACTGTTTTCCATTTTTAAAAGTTACAGCTATGCCAGTGGTTGTGAAGTGGTATCTCAATATGATTTGAATTTGCATTTCCCTGATAATTGAGGATGTTGATCTTCTTTTCATTTACTTATTGGACATATCCTTTCTATATCTTCCTTAGAGAAATGTCTATTCAAATTATTTGCCTATTTTTAACTGGGTCATTTGCCTTTTTTGTTATTGTTGCTGAGTTGTAAGAGTTCTTTATGTATTCTGGATACTAGACCCTTTTCAGATATGATTTGCAAGTATTTTTTCTCATTCTATGGGTTATATTTTACTTTCTTGATGATATCCTTTGAAGTACAAAGTTATTTAATTTTGATGAAATCCAATTTTATCTATTTTTCTTTTGTTTCTTGTGCTTTTGGTGTCATATCTAAGAATATATTACCAAACCCAAGGTCATGAAGACTATTTTGGCTATTCTGGATCTCTTATATTTCTATGTAAATTTTAGATTCAGCTTGTCAATTTCTGCACAAAAGCCAGCTGGGATTTTGATAGAGATTGGGTTGAATATGTATATAAGTTTGGAGAATATTGCTACTTTCACAATATTAAGTTTTCCAACCCAAAAACACAAGATGATGTTCCATTGAGTTAGATCACCTTTAGTTTTTTTCAATGGTATTTTGTAGATTTTGGTATACAAGTCTCACTTCTGTTGTTAAATATATTCTTAAGTATTTTGTTGTTTTTGATAATATTATAAATGGAAGTGTCTTGTTAATTTTATATTTCTATTGTTAATTGTTAATGTGTATAGAAATACAAATGGTTTTTCTATATTGACCTTGTATCCATCAAGCTTGCTGAACTCCTTTATTAATTCTAATGATTTTTTTTGGTAGATATCTTAGGATTTTCTATATATAAGGTCATATTATCTGATAGCAGATATAGTTTTACTTCTTCCTTTCCAATCTGGATGTCTTTTATGTCTTTTCATTATCTAATTGCCTTGGCCAGAACCTCCACAACAATGTTGAATAGAACTGGTGAGAGGAAACATTATTGTCTTATCCCTGAACTTAGGGGTAAAGCATCCAGTTTTCTACCACTAAGTATTAATGTTAACTATGGGCTTTTTTCCCCCCACAGATGGCTTTTATTAGGTTGAGAAAGTTCTCTTTTATCTATTCCTAGTGTGTTAAGTGGATTCATCATGAAAGGGTGATAGATTTTGTCAAATACTTTTTCTTCACCTACTGAGATGATCACATGTTTTTTACTGATTGATTTTCATATGTTAAACCAACCTTGCATTTCAGTGATAAATCACAGTTGGTTATGGTGCATATAATCCATTTTATATGTTATTGGGTTTGGTTTGTTAGTATTTTATTGAGGCTTTTTGCATCTATATTCATTAGGAATATTGGTCTATGGATTTATTTCTTATGATGTGTTTGTTGGATTTTGGTATGAAGGTAACATTGGCTTCATAGAATGAGTTGCTACTTTGTTTACTATAAAATTCCAAGGTAAAAGGTTGCAGACATGATTTGCTTATAGTCATTTGGCAGTTTTCTGCACTAATCACCACACTCAAGTGAGCAATTTTATGTGTGGCTGCCTTTGTTTTAAGTTTATGGCCATCAATCATGTTTATCATAGGATCATTATTTTTCTGTTAATTTTTACTCAATATTTCGTTATTGTTTCTCTCTCCATTACATTTTCCTCTTTTATTACCCTTCTCTCCTGTACCATCTGTCTCCCCAAGGACTTTAGCTCCCCTGTCCTCAGTGCACTAGATAATGTAGCTTTGTCAATGCTTAGGGATAAAGAGATTGCTGAATCATGCTTGAGTCAAGCCTCCCAGTTCCTTATTTCAATCACCCTTTCTAATTCTTTCAGTCACCTAAGTGTCTCTCAACCATGAGCCACATTTCCTGCCCATATTCCTCAATTACAGGCCTCA
>NW_027532678.1:30935-31673 GCF_008692635.1 Crocuta crocuta | reverse complement strand
AATTACAGGCCTCAATATTAACACTTTTCTGGTTGAAAAAAACCTGGTTAATGCTGAAAAGAAAAGACAATCTCTGCCATTCTTGACCCTTTTCTGGTCAGCTGCCCAAACATACTTGATGGTGCCAACTATATTATCAGCTGTTCCCTTGTAATATAGAGGTGACAGGAGCAGCAGCAAAACATGTAGTAGAATTTAAAAATATATTTTATGATAGGTTGTTAATGCCCAGCTTGTGGATACCAAGGTTTGGAAAGGCCAATGCTAGGAGTACAGCTATTCCCCTTAGACCTTTGTTTAATACACTTGAGATTCTGGGGTGCCTTGGTGGCTCAGTCAGTTGAGCATCCGACTTTGGCTCAGGTCATGATCTCATGGTTCATGTGTTCAAGCCCTGTATTGGGCTCTGTGCTGACAGCTCAAAGCCTGCTTCAGATTCTGTGTCCCCCTCTCTCTCTGCCCTCCACCTCAAAAAGTAAATAAACATTAAAAAATAAGAGTGTATTAATACTCTGGAGATTCTAGTAATGCGGAAGCACCCTTGGCATACCTTTGACATTGTGTTGATAGATGAATGAAATACAAGAAAAGTACACTCGGTATCCAGTGTACATACTTTTGTTTCTTTTTCCTTGAAAGGCAGCATGGTATACTGAAAGATCATAGGCTTTGTAGTCAAAGGTCTCAGTTGCTATCCAGGCTCTTCCCTCCCCCCCCGCCCCATGTATTTGTACAGGG
>NW_027532678.1:0-30802 GCF_008692635.1 Crocuta crocuta | reverse complement strand
TTGTACAGGGGTAAAGTCACTTAGTGTCTATGTCTCACCTTCCTTCTCTGTAAAATGGGGGCAGAATGTGCTGGAGGGTAGACTATCTATTGATGGCATTACTTTGATTCTGCTGTAGGCCCTCTACTATGCACTCTGTATTTTGGAAATGAAGTTTCACAGAGTCAAGAAAGCCATGAGCCCTACCGGAGGAACAAAGCTTCTTACCCTGACTTGCTTGAGAGAGATGAAGGGAATGAGGAGGACAATGGAGCAGGCATTGTTAGTCAGCCAAGGTGATTGTGAGAATGAGTAAAATATAATTCTACTCTGAGACTCTGGATAGCCTCCTTCATCTTCCAGTATGAAGGGGTCACACTTGCATCTTTAGCTCCTCTTTCCATGGGTTCCCATTGCAGTTATCCCGAACTATCCACTGTTATGATTTTTAGTCCTAACCTGAATTATGAAAGATTCTGAATTATTAAAGGTATAACTTGTATTAAGGCAGCAATCTTGAGGTCTGTTGGATGAAAGATGGGCACAAATTCTTTGAAGCTCTTCCCATAAAGAAGCTAGATGTATCTCTACTGCTTATGTTATAAATCTGGGCTGGCCTATAACTGCTTTAACCAATAGAGTGTGGCATAAGTGACATAAAGCTCATTTTAGGCCTAGCCTCAAAGAACCTGTAGTTTCCATATTGGTTTCTGGGACCTCTAAGCCATCATATAAAAACTTTGGCTATTCTGCTGGAGTGATCAAACGGAAAATCCCAGAGATACCTGGAAACAGAGAGGCCCAGTTGAGTCCAAACTTCCAGCCATTCCTGCCAAAGCACCAGATATGTGAGTAAAACAGCTCTAGGCCTTCCATTCAAGCCATCTGAATACCATTGAATGACTCTAGTTAAAGCTAATTGCAGTGGAAAAATTGCTCAGCTGAGCCCTGACCAAATTATTACCTATAGATTCATGAGATATAATAAAATGGATTTTTTTTAGTTTATTTATTTATTTTTGAGAAGGAGGGAGGGACAGGGAGAGAGGGAGAGAAGGAATCCCAAGCAGGCTCCATGCTGAGACCATGGAGACTGACGCAGGGCTTTATCTCACTAATCGTGAGATCATGACCTGAGCCAAAATCAAGAGTTGTATGCTTAACTGAGGTTAAGAAGGTGCCCCAAAATGGATATTGTTTTAATCTACTATGTTCTGGGGGTAGTTTTTTATTTTTCTTTTTTTAATGTTTATTTATTTTTGAGAGAGAGACAGAGTGTGAGCAGTAGAGGGGCAGAGAGAGAGAGAGAGGGAAACATTCTCAGAGAATCTGAAGTAGGCTCCAGGCTCTGAGTTGTTAGCACAGAGCCCAGTCCGGGGCTTGAACTGATGTACTTCGAGATCATGACAAGAGCTGAAGTTGGACATTTAACTGATTGAGCCACCAGGCAGTTCTCTAGGGGTAGTTTGTTACACAACAATGGATAATCAGAAAAATTCCAAATCATATGCATACAAATTTAAGATTATTATTTTTCATCAAAAGTTATTTATGTATGTGGTTAAACAATACATAAACATATAAAATGCAAAGTCAAAGTCTTTTTCCTAACCTTGACTCCATTCCCCAAAGGGACTATTAAATTTTAATTTAAATTTAAAATTCCAGAATTTTAATAAATATAAAAATATGAGTATATCTTAATTTATTCAGCCAAGATCATGACCTGAACTGAAATCAAGAGTCAGATGCTTAACCAAATGAGCCACTGAGGTGCCCCTAAAAAGAAAATATTAAAAAAAAGAATGCAGGGTCACCAAAACCAAGAGAAAGAAAATACATCAAAGAAGAAGAAGGTGTAGTCAATTGTGTTTAATGCTGATTCAAGTTGCTAGATGAGGATATAGAAGTAACCACTGGCATCAGCCAGACACAGTGGACCTAGAGGAGTTTTTCAGTTATAGATATTGGAGTAATTATGAGATGAAGAAAATGAAAGCAGCATGTTTGAACAATTCTTTCAAAAAGTTTTGCTATGGGAGAAAGCAGAGAAACTGAGCAGTAGCTGGAGGAGAGGAGAATGTAGGATTAAGAGACATTTTTTCTAAGATGGCCAAATACTTGAGTAATGATGATAATGATCCTATGGTGGAGAGAGATTGGTACAGAAAAGGAAGGTCCATGAGAAGGTGAAAGTACAAGAAGGAGGAACCTTGAACAGAGACTTCATTTCAGTAGGTTTTACATATTTCAGATTCATTGTGGTTTTCAAAATCCTCTTAGATCCACAAAACTACTAGGGAATTCCTTCATACCCAATGGCCAATACAGACAGTTGACACTTAACTAAGCCCCACTGAGACTTTTGAGAAGCTGAATACTTTTAATGGGACAGAGCTGTTTTCAAGCTAGCTTATAAAACCAGTGTGTTATCAATAGCACTTAGTTGTAAGGTCTATCAATGGATCACATTTGCACATCTTCTCATGAATAGTATCTAATCTGATTTTCAAAAATGCATGGATAGGGGATAGAAATATGCCTATTTTATAATGAGGAAAGCCTGAGGTAGGAATAGGTGAAGTGATTTGTGTAAGGTCATACAGCAAGTTAAAGGCAGAATTGTGAATGGAGCTTATCACCTAATTCACTGTCCTATGTGCACACAATGCCTTTTCCCCTCTCCACTTGTGAGGGCATGTCTTGAGTCATTTGAGAATTTTTTCTTAAGATACACTTTAACTCTATTGTTTTCAGAAACAAATGTCTAAAACATCATGGAAAGTACCTAGTTTTTGATTCTTGTCTCCCTCACTTCCACCCTTAGTCTGAGTTCCCTGTCATCTTTTAGTGTAGTCAGGGTACAAATATATAAGGCAGCAGCTGAACCTGATGGGATTCTGGAAGAGGTTGTAAGTGGAATGGATATGTGTGGGAAATTTTAAAGTGCCTCTAGATTTGACTTGCATTAGTAAAGATACCTAAGTTGTCTTGCTAAACTTAATCATAGAATAAAGGCATACAAAAGTTTTGTTTCATATGTTCTATGATTATATACAATCTACCTAGGGCCTCTCCTAGGCATAAGGAATGTATAATGAATCCTCAAACTCTTATCGCAAAAGTTTGGTTATCACCAGCTAGACCCCCAAGACCTGACCTTTACTCCCCTCCTGCTTATACTCACCAACCTTCATTCCACATTTTTTTCTTAAGCTCTTTTTTCCAGCTTATCTCTTACCTTAGGCAAATGGAAAGTGAAACTGTCCTTGGAGCAAGTGAGGGCCCTGACAAGACCTCCACCAGCCCAGACCATCGAGACTAGTTTTAACTTAACCCCTGACTTGCACCTGCACAGATGGACCATGGAGTGACCTCTAGAATGACCCATGACTGCCTTTATTTTAATACTAAAATCTCCACCCAAGTTAGAGCCTCAGCCTCATTACATAACATACAGTGTATGTATAGACCTATTTCTTTCAGGTACATGTGCGACCTTATGACAAGGCTTCCCTATCTAAATATTTATCCTAACCCTAAATAAAAGGAGTCCATGAACCCCTGCTTGGGGAGTCATGGCTTTGGAAGCTATTCCCTTGTGATCTCCTTATTTGCTACAAATAAAGTTTACTTTGTGCGACAACTCAACCTGGTACAGTGTCTGACTCACCAAGGAGCCAACTCGTGTTGGTTCTGTTACATGACCACCTCCCTTCCATTGCCTCTCCTATTTCTAGGATCTTCTCTCATGTCTCCCAGTCTATCCTCCAGGTCCCCTACTGTCCCAATCCTCCCTCAGTGCCTGCTCTAACTCCCTGGAACATACCTTATCTGGCTCTCACGCACCTGGGTCATCAGTTGAGCAGTTTAAGTAATTGACTCTTTTTCTTCTTCTTCTCCATTCAAAGAGGAAATTAATTTGTATGAAACGGTTGCAGGATTTTTTTTTACCTCAACATCCAGGGTTCATTGTCTTGCCACTTCAAAGAATGAAGATGTGGACACAAATTGAGCAGTAGGTAAAATTTTATTAGAATATAAGATCAGAAAGGAAGAACAGTAGGAAAGGTCTCTTTACAGAGAGGGGGCATTCAAAGGTGAATACCCACAATTATGAGCAAAGATTCTTATTTTATAAGGTTCTGGTCCCCCCTTTCCCTTCCCCCTTGTTCCTTCTCAGGTTCTACCCTTATTGGCTGGATAACTCTAGGTGCTGGGTTGTCCATTCCTGATTGGCTTGATTCCATTGCATGAGGGGTGGTCTATGGCCATACCATTCCTTGTGGGTCATGCATTTTATGGTCTACTACTTATTTTCAGTTAGGTCTTTTGTCAAATTCCTGAAGGAAACCTGAGGGGGAGTAGGTGGTGTCTGTTACATTCTTAGGAGGAAACTTATGCCTGAGGAGCTCTGCTGTGGTCAGAGAGACTCCCAGAATTGTTTCAAAATATATCTTTTTCCCCACCCAGGGACCTCGGGTCCTAATCTTTCCCTCTCTGCCTACTGAATCGTACCTTTTCCTATCATAAAAGTACAAAAGACCCCCAAATAGCCAAAAAAAAGTCTTGAGAAAAGAGAACAAAGTTGGACGGATCATGTTTCCTGATTTCAAACTATATGACAAATCTATAGTAGTCAAAACAGTCTGGTATTGACATAAGAACAGACACATAGATTAATGGAACAGACTAGTGAACTCAGAAATAAACCACACAAATTAATTTGCAACAAAGGAACCAAGAATATACAATGAGAAAAGGAACATCTCTTTAACAAATGGTATTCAGAAAACTGAATAATTATATGCAAAAGAATGAAGCTGGACCGCTATCTTATACTGTACACAAAAAATTAATTGAAAATGTATCAAAGACTTAAACATAAGACCTGAAACCAAAAAACCCCTAGAAGAAAACATAGGAAGTAAGCTCCTTGACATTGGTCTTGCCAATGGTTTTTTGGATTTGGCACAAAAAGCAAAGGTAACAAAAGCAAAAATAAACAAGTGGGTCTATATTAAACTAAAAAGTTTCTGCATAGCAAAAGAAACCATCAGCAAAATGCAAAGCAACCTACCAAATTGGAGAATGTATATGCAAATGATATAGCTGATAAAGGGTTAATGTTCAAAATATATAAAGAACACACACAACTCAATAGCAGAAAAACCTCAAACAATCCAATTTTTAAAAATGGGCAGAGTATAATATGAATAGACATCTTTTCAAAGAAGACATACAGATGGCCAACAGGCACATAAAAAAGTGCTCAATGCACCAATTTTCAGGAAATGCAGATCAAAATCACAATGAGATATCACCTCACACTTGTTAGAGTGGCTATTATCAAAAAGACAAAAAATAAGAAGTGTTGGTGAGGATGTAGAAAAAAGGGAACCCCCATGCCCTGTAGGTGGGAGTGTAAATTGGTGCAGCCACTGTGGAAAACAGTGTGGAAATTCCTCAAAAAATTGAAAAATAAAACTACCATATCCAGGAATTTCATTTCTTGCTATTTATCCAAAGGAAATGAAAACACTACCTCAAAAAGATATAGGCACTCCCCTGTTCATTGCAGCATTATTTACAATAACAAAATTATGGAAGCAAACTACGATGGATGAATGGATAAAGAAAATGTGGAATATGGATACTGTGGAATATTATTCAAGCATAAAAAGAAGGAAATCTTGACATTTTTGACAACATGGATTGACCTTGAGGCCATTATGCTTTGTGAAATAAGTCAGACAGTGAAAGGTAAATACTGTATGATCTATGAAACCAACCAAACCAAACTCATGGATACAGTGAAATGATTGGTTATTGCCAGAGGCAGAGGGTGGACGGTGGGTGAAATGGGTGAAGAGGCCCAAAAGGTTTAAATTACCAATTAAAAAATAAATAAGTCTTGGGGATGTAATTAATGTACAATGGTGACTATAGTTAGTTATATTGTATTGGATATTTGAAAGTTGCTAAGAGAGTAGACCTTTAAAGTTATCATAAGAAAAATATTGTAACTATGTATGGTGATGGATGTTAAGTAGACTTATTGTGATGTTAATTTCACAGCATATACAAATATTGAAACATGTACATCTGAAATGAATATAATGTCGTATGTCAATTATCTCTCAATAAAAAACAAGTAAGAAATTAAAAATCAAATACTTAATGCAGGAAACAAAACAAACACTGATCAGGAGCTTGCACTGAAACCTACAATGGGAGGGACCTTGCAGATCAATCAGTGGGCTTATTTATTTCTAGTGAGACTCAATAGGGGCAGGTGACTTTGTCAAAGCCCCACTACTAGAGACCTGGGACTAGCTTCCTGACTCACACATACTGCCAGTGCTGCCCAATAGCAATCCAATCAATACCTGTTTGTTGATTGAATCAGTCATTCAGTATGAAGGGGAAAGTCAGACAAAGGCTCCCAGCAACAGTCCTGTTAAGTGCAAACTTCCCCACACTTTAATTTGATTAATTAAATGAAAGATTTAAGCTGAGAAAGGTGTTTTGATGGTTGTTAATTAAACTCTGGCCATCAAATAGAGATTTCAACAACTTGAACCCACACAAGTGAATCCTCAGTCCAACATTAAATTGATACATTTAACTCCACCTCCTATTTGTCCTTCACGGAGCCTCTAATCGGCAGGAATAGTGTGAGCCAGGGAAGAACCCAGGGGAAGATTGCCTAGTGGTACGAGTGGGCTTTAGCACAGCTATATCTTTAGCTCTGTGATCTTGGGCCAGTTTTTCAGCATTCTGGAGCTTATTGCTACCTCATGGGGTTGTCGTGAGGATTAAATGAGATCACATATGCAAAACACGTAGTGCAATGTTTGGCATACAATAACCAGTCAATAGTTGTTGTCTGATATCATCATCATTAGAATAATACCAATTGTTGAAATAGAAATGCTCCCAGTACTTTTCAGTAGTTTTCAGAACAAGGACTTAGTACAGCAAGGAGCCATTATTTATTTACAGCATGATGGATTAAAAACAACAGGTTAATAGTAGAAGGACCTGCATTCAAATTTGAGCCCTGCCATTTCCTAGTTGTGCATTTGGGGGCATGCTGGTTAACCTCACTGTGTCACCATTAATGGGTATCAATAAAAATATTTTTCTCCATAAGGTTATTTAGCAGATTAAGTGAAGTGATACATACAAAGTATTTCACACAATAGGCTGCACTAAATGTAACTTGTGTTTGTAGGTGGTCGGCCCAGTTCTCCAAAGCCTCTTTAGGGAGGACGTCCCAGGCTTGACTTCTGGGAGGGAGGGAGAGACCCATTCGACTTGACAAAGGCCTGCAACAGAGGCTACCCAAACGCCTTGTGTGCTCCCTGCATTTCCTCTCTCTGAGGCCCATTTCCTTTGTTCTCTCATCATTTCCTCTCATTCTTGCCAGTTCAAAGCCTTTTATGGTGACTTGGGGTTTAGACTTTATGGGTTCAGTTTTCAGACATTTCCTGTTACTTTTCCTCTCTATCAGTTTCCTTCTTTACAGCCAGTCTGTTTTCTGCTCACCACAGCACAATGAGGCAGCTTAATACATTCTCACGTCCACAGAGGGGCAGCAGAGTGTGGTAGAAACAGTCCTGGCCTGGGTATCAGGACAGCTGTGTTTTAATTTTCCTAAATTTTCTTGGGCACGTTATGTCCCCACCCTGAGCCTCGGTTTCTCTCTTTTTATAGAGAGAGCATTGAATTAGACTGATGAGCAACTAGAGGCCCCAGACACCTACCTAGATCCCTGCTGTAACCCACCTACCTTTGTGGTGAAGCCTTTGATCTAATTTCATGTTTATCTCTTGTGTTCTCAAAAGCCCAGAAAGATAAACCAATCTACTTAAGGCAGCCTTCCTGGAGGAGAGGAGCCTTTTATTATCACTAACCCATGGGAGTGAGGGCCAGGGATTGACCCAGGGGATTGAGGAAAGCAATTCATTCATTGGGCAGCATCAGCCAGAATGCCCTGGGCAGCCTGTCCTTCTGCAAAACTCCTGACTCAGGTGTTGCTTATGGTTTTTCAGTTGCCCTCCTAACTCACACGAAGAGGAGTTTCCATCCAGAAAAGCTGGGCTAAGCTGGAACAGACAGGAGGGGATCAGTGAGTCAAGAATCAACTTAATCAACTGTATATCCCTGGTACCTGGCACGTGCTTGGCACTCTCTAAATGTTGCTCTGAGTGGGATGAACAAATTGTAAGGTGTCTCTGTTGCCATCTTCCTATGTGACCATGGCCAAGTCTCTCAGCTCCTTATTTTTTGTGTTTTTTATTGAAACATATTTGACCTATAATTGTATAAGTTTAAGGTGTATACCATATTAATATGATATATTTAATATATTGTCATATGATTGCCATTAGAGTGATAATTAGCACCTCTATCACATTACATACTTATTTCTTTTTAGTGGCAGAATAATTAAGTTCTAGTCTTTTAGCAATTTTGATGATTATAATACATTATTATTGTCTATATTCACTATACTGTGCATTAGACCTTTAGGGTTTATTTACTCTCTGCTGACAATTTGTACCCTTAAACAGCAACTGTCCTATCTCCCCACCCCCAGCCCCTGGTAACCACAATTTTACTCTGTTTTTGATGACTTTGGCTTTTTAAGAATCCTCATATACATGTCACCTCTTTCTTTATTATTATTTATTTTTAAATGTTTATTTACTTTAGAGTGAGATTGTGAGCCAGGGAGGGGCAGAGAAAGAGGGAGACACAGAATCTGAAGTAGACTCCAGGCTCTGAGCTATCAGCACAGAGCCTGATGCGGGGCTCAAACCCAGGAACCATGAGATCATGTCCTGAGCCCAAATTCGATGCTTAACTGACTGAGCCCCCTCCCAGCTGCCCCAGTGCCCCTACATTTCACTTCATTAATCCTAGTTCCCCATGACTAAAGCGAGGGTGGTTTTATCTACTTTCAGGGATTTTTTTGGCCATGAAATGACAAAGTGCGCATAAATGTACTTTATCAAAACAATGCTCTACAGGCATAAGGGGTAGAAGATGAGAAAGCTTATCTACTGTTAGATTCCTCCCCCCACAATATATGATTTTAGTGACTAAACTTCAGTGCCAGGTTTCTCACTGATCATCTTCTCTTAAAAATAGTGAGGAACTTAAAGTAATGAGATTCTATACATCCCATGGGATGCTAAGCTATTTTAATTTTGAATAGAAAAAACAATGATGGTGCTTATAAACATTTCTGCCTTTCCTGAAATAGCCAGCATGAGAAAAATGTGCTTACCCCTGGAAGAGTTGATCCCTAAGGTGACTTCCAGCCTGATGACTCCAGAGGGAGACAAGACTCTAAAAGACCCTAGAGGTCAGGTTCTCTCTTTTACTTGGCCTTATTTCCCCCACTTAATGCCTTGCAGAGGATCTAGCTGCTCATTCACTGAAACAGTGAAAGCAGACTTGTGAACTGATTGTCTGTACATCAGACCACCACGAGATGGCAGTAAAGTCAGGCGAATTCATTCTATTCTCTGCTGCTTTCTCAGTTCAGCCTCTGGTACTCAGGTCAAAGAATATGATTCACGCTTAATTTCCTTGCTTCCGTTTCCTCCACTCAATTTCCTTCTATAAACCTCAATATCTGTCTTCTTTGTTCCCCTCAATTTTAGTGTGTGTCTTTCCCTGGCTACTCTGGAATGATACATATCGTAAGCCTTTCTTTAGAAACAGAAACCATTTGTAAATAGGGGTGTTAGTACTGTAATGCCCATTTTCACAGGGCTTTTGTGAGGATGAAATGAAATGATGTACCTAAAATTTAGTATAGGGTCTGAACTCAACAAATGTTAACAATGACTGCCATTATCAGTATTGTTATTCTTAAAGGTTAGACTGACCCAGGTTATTTGATAAGTGAAACAGATTTCAAAGGCAGGAACCAGAAGTAAACTGGGGAACAATTCTTGCACAAACATCCTTGGGGCAATTCTCTGTCAAGGTTAGAGTTATAGGGGTGGAAATATATGTCTTTCTGCTATGTTGTATGACCTTTTCAAACAATCGTTACCAAGCCCCACACAGGTGAATTGGGAGAAATTGCATACAAATGTGTCTTTCAAGAGAAAGCCCCTAGCATTGCATCAAGCATACTGTAGGTTCTCAATTAAAGTTGGACTTTTCGTCTAAAAGCTAGACCAGGTTGAGCTAATGATATGGTCTCATTCAGTTGCCTCCCCACTGGACTGTGTGTTGCAATCATCTGGGCCCTCTTCCCAGAGATCATAATTCTATAGATCTAGAGCAGGGCCTAGAAATCTGTATTTTAAAGCTCTCTCCAGACATTTCTGGGAAGTAGTAGACTAGTTGAAAAGTGTTTAGCTGGGAGAAAAAAGAGCCAAGGAGTATTGATCATTCTAGGTGCTGAGCTGAGTGCTTTATATGTATCATATCATTTGACTTTCACAGCTACTCTGTGAGGTGGGTGGCATCACTTCCATTTTACCCACAGGAGGGATGAAACTCAGAAGTGTTAAATCACTTGCCTGCTAGTTCAGTTTGTAAATGACAGGTCATGGTTGCAAACACTATTCTCTGTAATTCTCATCCAGGATCTTGCTCATGTACCAAATGACTTCCAAGCACATATGGGCCTGGCCCAGTCTCAACTCCCTGACTAAGTGGCAGTCTTGGTCAAATACTTATCTGTCTACTCAATGGCTTTCTCTATAACAACATTCCTGCCTCTAGCTGGGACTTGATGAATGAGTAAAACAAACAAAAGAGGATTAAATGAAATAATGGGTAGAAAAAGTACCTTGTACATTGTAAGGTGCTATACACATTATTTAACAGATCTGTGGCATTGGTTGTTACCTAGAGACACTGGGCCCGAGGAGAGCCTTCAAGGTCTATATCTATTGGCCAATGGAGCATGGATGGAAATAGCTAATGCTCAAAGCTGGCCTCACAGGTATGGGGCTAAGTCAATGACTGGAATGAGGGGTCACTTGCTCCTGAATCCTGAGGTATGTCAGCTTGCCAGGTCTGGCATTCTAGCTTTCTTAAGTGTTTGAAGATTATGTCAAAAGTGTATAATAGTAGAGCAGTGATGTGGCACACAGCAGGTGGTGAGGACGTGTGCACCCTTGTTCCTTCCTCTTTCTTGACTCCATCTTTGCAGTAGAGGCTGTGGTGGCTGTGGTTCAGTCTCACTGGAAGGGATCACTCAAGAAGACCAAATCTTCTTCCTGGAAGGTACTTACCTAGAGGATGAGGCCATCCCTGGTCATTATGGAGTTGAGGCTCTGACCACCCTGGAAGTAGCTGGCGCCATGCTTGGAGGAAAAGTCTGTGGTTCCCTGGCCTGTGCTGGGAAAGTAAGAGGGCAGACTCCCAAGGTGGCCAAACAGGAGAAACAGAAGAAGACAGGCCAAGCCAAGTGGTGGATGCAGTACAATCAACAATTTGTCAATGCTGTGCCCACCTTNCATCAAAAGTGAAAAATACTGCTAAGGCTCATGAGAACTCTAGAATCTATCTTCTTTTAGTGTAAGTTTTCATCTATATTATAGAAAATAACCCCAGATCCTCTCTCCATATTCCGGAAGATACTGCACACCACTCCCTTGATCTGTCTCACATTCTGTGGCCAAAATGATATTTGAAAAAGTCAAATCTTATGTCATTCCCATTCTTTAGCAATGGTTTCCATTGCCTGCAGGATAAAGAATCCTTAAGCATGGCCTATAGGGACCTTGGCCATCACTTCCATTAACACTCAAGCTCTTCCTCTTGCCCAGCCACCCTCAAAATACCATGTTCTTTCAAACCTTTGCAACCTTGCATGTGTTGTGTCCATTGGTAGGAATACCCTTCTCCACCTTCCTCAGCTAGTTAACTTCCTACTTTTTCTGGAAAACTCCTTGCCCTCTTTGAACTGGATTTGATGCCCTGCATCTATATCTTTGTATGATTCTATGTCATAGCACTTGTCATACTAATATTCTGTTTATTTGTTCCAC
This sequence comes from Crocuta crocuta, assembly GCF_008692635.1. Taxonomy (NCBI): domain Eukaryota; kingdom Metazoa; phylum Chordata; class Mammalia; order Carnivora; family Hyaenidae; genus Crocuta; species Crocuta crocuta. Next base: position 18,794 of record NW_027532678.1, on the reverse strand, counting down.
TTCTGTCTCTGGCTCCCTTTCCCTCAATCTAGGTTGTTGATCTTACCTATACGAGAACAACATATTTAAAGAGCTCACCACAGTGACTATTAGCTGAAAAAGTTCAAGTGGATGCAATCAGAAATCTATTGAGCAGGTGCTAGATGAGAGAGGCCAATTTCTTAGAGAGCTCATGCTGAATCAAACAGGTCCAAATACTTGGTTGGCTGGTTTTTGACCAGTCTCTTTGGGGGAGAGTACCTATCTTAGTCCATTTGGATTGCTGTGAGAGATGCCGAAGGCTGGATGGCTCATAAACAACAGAAATGTTTTTCTCATAGTTCTCGAGGCTAAGAAGTCCAAGGTCAAGGTGCCAGCAGATTTAATGTCTGGTGAATTCTTTCTTCCTGATTCACATGTGGCAATCTTCTCGCTGTGTCCTCACATAGTAGGAGGGAGCAAGGGAGCTCACTGGGGGTCTCTTTCATAAGGGCACTTATCCCATTTATTAAGGCTCCACCCTCATGACCTAATCAATTCCCAAAGGCTCCACCTCCAAATACCGTCACGTTGGGCATTAGGACTTAACATATAAATTCGGGGGTTCACATTCCATCTACAGCAATTCCCAAAGCTCTTCTGAAAAACCACTACAAGTGTTGTTTGATGGGCTATATAAAGAACAACAGAGTGACACAAAGGTTTATTCAGGGGCAGGTGGGAATCAATCTTGAGAAAGACCCAGAAGTACAATTTAAGTTGGCCTGAGACATGATTCTTTTCCTTTATCCCCTATTGAAGAAAAAAGATGAGCAGATTAGCTAAATCTTGGGATAGCTATGCAAGAAATAATATAAATAGGAAAGAATGGTTGGCAACATATGTGGATGGGTCAGAAGTAAATGCTTAATAGTGTTGCGGGAGATTTCAATGGAAGGACTTTTTTTTGGCAGAACAATAAGAGAAAAAAAATCAAACATATCATGGCATCTCTGTCACCATGAGGACTTNAGGAGCCTAACAGGCTCCTGGAATCTTTAGTATGTTCTGGACCTTCAGTCTGGGGTCCTGTTGATACTCATACCCAGCCTGGAAAGTAAGAAGAAAGCTGTCCTCATGGCTTTGGCTATCTTTTTACTGGGGGCTGTGGTAGGATGTTGGAGGGTAGGGTGTTTGACAATTGCCCTTGAATTCGTTGGCTTTGCTTAATCCTTTACAATTATTCATCTGAGCTGAACCTAGCGGAAAAGTTCTCTCCTCATTTAGCTTGGCTGCATTGAAAATATTTTTATGCTGCTACCTATGGAGACCCTATAGTTAGCAGTATCTCTTCAAAGAGATGGGACCACCAACTTCTTTCAAACCCTTGCTGCCTGCTTAACACAAAATGCAAGTCCCCATGGCAAAAATATGTTGAAAAAGCAAATAGCAACCCTAGCCTCCCCGCCCCCAACCATGAAACCAACCAGGTGGTTGCAGCCCTGGTTTAGATGGTGCTACAGTGATGGGAGGAGCAGCTGATTTTTCTGAGCTGCGTCTGCTTTGGGAAAAACTCCTTTATTAGGCAGAGGTCTGTTGAAAAGCTCTTCCTCTCAAAAAAAAAAAAAGAAAAAAGAAAAAAGAAAAGCTCAACCTCTCTACTCAGTTTCTAAGCACCAGGTTCTCTAGTGTTCTAATTTTATTTTAGTTTTTTTTTTGTTTTTTAATGTTTTGTTTATTTCTGAGAGAGAGAGAGAGAGCAGGGGAGGATCAGAGAGAGAGGGAGATACAGAATGTGAAACAGGCTCCAGGCTCTGAGCTACCTGTCAGCACAGAGCCCAACGCGGGGCTGGAACCCACAAACCGTGAGATCATGACCTGAGCCGAAGTCGGATGCCCAACTGACTGAGCCACCCAGGCGCCCCTCTAGTGTTCTAATTTTATACTAATGTTTTCTAAACTCCCCCTGTCCTTTTTTTCCTTTTCTACCTACCCCATTGACTTTCCTTTAGACTCTTTCCTTTTATTTTTTTAATGTTTTTAAATTTATTTTTGAGAGAGAGATAGCGACCATGTCAGCAGGAGAGGGTCAGAGAGAGAGGGAGATACAGAATCTGAAGACAGGCTCCAGGCTCTGAGCTAGCTGTCAGCACAGAGCCTGACACGGGGCTCGAACCCATGAACCGTGAGACCATGACCTGAGCTGAAGTCGGAAGCTTAACTGACTGAGTCACCCAGGCACCCCTGACTCTTTCCTTTCTTTAATTTCTCTCTAATTCTTCTCCTTTCCTTCCATAGAATTCTAAAGGAATCTTTTCTTTAACTTTTTTTTTTAACATTTATGCATTTTTTTGCAGAGAGACAGAGCGTGAGCAGGTGAAGGGCAGAGAGAGAGAGGGAGACAGAATCTGAAGCAGGCTCTAAGCTCTGAGCTGTCAGCACAGAGCCCGATGCAGGGCCCTGAACTCATGAACTGTGAGATCATGACCTGAGCTGAAGTTGGACACTTAACTGACTGAACCACTCAGGCACCCCAGAATTCCAAAGGAATCTTAAAATATCTCTCTGTAGCTGAGGTGATTGTTCTCAGGGCCAGTGCGCGCAGCCTGGTTTGATATTAAGCCTGCAAAAGCCCTGCAGGTGGCTCCTAGACAGATATCCTGCATATCTGTTCTGTCTTTCTACTCTGGGGGGTGAGGTTGAGGACAATATGCTTGTTCCCATTGCAGGTCCTTCTCTACCTTGGGGTCACTTCTTCCTTTATTTTGCCTATAAGGCTCAGCAGTGTCTCTCAAGCTCCCTGGTTACTGGAGTAGATTAGATGATAAAACAGATGTCAGTATTGTTCTCCTTCATTATACCTGAGCCCCCTCCCCTAATCCTGACTTCATGAGTTCCTAGAATTTGGATGTCATCTTTATATAGGAATGTAGTCTGCAGTCCATACCCCTGAGCTGCTTACATTGTTAAATAGCTCTATACCTTCCTGCCCTACTCCAAAACTCCAAGCTACTTAATAGTTCTTATCCATTCCATTAGCCTATTTCTCACCACATATGTAAGGCTCCTTACCTCTCATCCTAGGTCATAAGCATGCCTTTTTCTGGAATATTAGCTCCTAGAACCAGGCTTTTGGCAACACTTGCATCAAAGCAAAACTTCATATTTCTGAAAGTTCCATTTCATTTCTTTTAGCCCTAGTTAGTGTTGGAAGTGTTAGTGGTCATTTTGTACTTGCTATATTCTCATTCCCTGTCTCTTCCTCCAAATTTTCAGGGGCCAGGCCTTCCATCAAATGATTTTGTGAAAGGGAAGGCTTGAGAAACACAAAAGACAGACTTATCTCACTCTTTTTAAATGATGAGTTTAATAAGTCAGGTTAAGATTTATAGCAAAATTGAAGGGAAGGTGCGGAGATTTCCCATATACCCCCTACCCCCATGTATGTATAGACTCTGCCATTATTAACATCCCCTATCAGAGTGGTATACGTGTTACAACTGATGAGCTTACATTGACACACCATAGTCACCTAAAGTCAATAGTTTACATTATGGTTCACTCTTGGTGGTACACATTCTATGCATTTGCACAAATGTATGTTGACATGTATCCACCATTATACTATGATACTCACTGCTCTACCAACACTCCATGCCATGCCTATTCACCCATCCCCAAGTCTACGAACTCATGGCAACCATTGATCCTGTTACCATCTCCATAGTTTTTTCTTTTTTCAGATGTCATATAGTTGGAATGCTACAGTAGGTAGTATTTTCAGATTGGCTGTTCACTTAGTAATATATATTTAAGTTTCCTCCATGTTTTTCATGGCTTAGTAGCTCACTTCTTTTTAGTGTTGAATCATATTCCATTGTCTGGATGTGCCACAGTTAATCTATCCATTCACCTACTGAAAGACATCTTGGTTGCTTCCAAGTTTTTGGTAATTATGAATAAAGTTACTATAATAATCCTTATGCAGGTTTTGTGTGGACATAGTTTTTTTAAATAGTTAATTGTCAAGTTGGTTTCCATATAACACCCTGTGCTCATCCCCACAAGTGCCCTCCTCCATGCCCGTCACTCCCCTTCCCCTCTCCCCCACCCTCATCAGCCCTCAGTTTGTTCTCAGCATTCAAGAGTCTCTCATGGTCTGCCTCCCTTCCTCTCCCCAACTATTTTCCTCCTTCTTCTCTCCCATGGTCCTCCGTTAAGTTCCTTCTAATCCTATAATACATGCAAACATATGGTATCTGTCCTTCTCTGCCTGACTTATTTCTCTCAGCATAACACCCTCGAGTTCCATCCACGTTGCTACAAATGGCCAGATTTCATTCTTTCTCATTGCCATGTAGTATTCCATTGTATAGATAAATCACATCTTCTTGATCCATTCGTCCATTGATGGACATTTAGGCTCTTTCCATGTTTTGGCTATTGTTGAGAGTGCTGCTATGAACATTGGGGTACATGTGCCCCTACATTAGCACTTCTGTATCTCTTGGGTAATTTCCTAGGAGTGCTATTGCTGGGTCCTAGGGAAGTTCTATTGTTAATTTTTTGAGGAAGCTCCACACTGGTTTTCAGAGGGCCTGCACCAGCTTACATTTCCACCAACAGTGTAGGAGGGTGCCCATTTCTCCACATCCTGTCCAGCATCTAGAGTCTCCTGAATTGCTCATTTTAGCCACTCTGACCGGCGTGAAGTGGTAACTCAGTGTGGTTTTGATTTGTATTTCCCTGATGATGAGGGACGCTGGACATAAGTTTTAAACTTCTTTGGGTAAATACTAAAGAGCATGGTTGCTGGAACATAAGGTATAAGTATCTTTAGTTTTATAAGAAATTGTCAAACTGTCTTCCAATGTGGGCTCACTCTCTTTTATACCGTTTCCCTCTTTCTCCAAGCAGGGCTCTTTTTTTTTGGAATAGTTCTCTAGCATCCTGACTTCTGAGCTGGCATTCTGAGTGTGTCCCCTGCAGAGAGAGCCTTTCTATTAGACTCTTTCCTACTGATTCCCAATCCTGACACCCATGCCAATGCTAGGCCTTAACCAACAGCATCAGCTTGTGGCTAACACCTCCCAGTAGTTCATAATGATCCATTTATAGTTGGCCAGACGCCATGTCCCTTAAGGACATAGGACTGGGGCTCTGTGGAAGGGGGTCAGTTTAAGTAGCAGCCGGTGACAATTTGTTCTCTAAACAGCAGAGATGTAATAATATAACATAATGCTGAATCAAAGAAAATAGAGTCAAACTCCAAACCAATCTGATTTGCAACTTGGAATAAAAGCAACGTGTCTTGATTTAAATGTCAGGCCCACTGCTGAGTGATGATTTAATAACTTTTATGAGGGATCTTGTCACAGCAAATTCAATACTGGAATAGAATGACTCACAGATAGAGTGTTAGAAATTATACAGAAGAGCACAAAAAGGAACAGGCTTAGCTCAGGGCTCCTCTAGAAACTTTGCATAATGCTAATTTGCAGTTAGAAACTCTTTTCTCCCCCTATCCGACCACCTAATCTTTTCTTTTTAACAGATACATATGTATGAATATAGAGACAATCCCCAGGTGTGATGTGAGCTTACTGCATTATTTTCTGAGAACACAGGCTCTTGAACAATTGTAGCATGGAGGCTCAGAATTGGTACAATCTTAAAGAAGGCAGCAGTGATCCTAGCTACTTCTGAAAAAGACTTCAAGAACTCATCTGATCTTTATTGCTCTGTCTTTAGACAGGTACTTAATTAGTTTCTTCCATTTTAGGGGTGAGAGAGCTGAAATCCAGTGGGGTTAAGAGATTCCTTCAAAGATTCCAGTCTCCTGACTCCCAAGGAATCAGTGCTTTCTCCTTAATATCTTGTGATATCTCTCTCCTTGACCTTCCCCAGCTTCCTTGGGCTAGCATAATAGAATACTCAAAGCTGACCATGCTGCAGTTCCAGCCAGCTCCCCAGGCCAATAGATCAATGCACAGATGTTCTTAAGGGAGAAGCTTCCATCTTGCTGGGCTAATTGTTCAGTCATCAAGATTCATTTTGGAGGTCATGCAAAGTGTAAATATCTGGTATTTGTCTAGATGAGGGTTGCTTAATATCAAAAATATTGACATTTTTGGTCAGATCATTTTCTGTTGTGGGAGGCAGCTTTATGTATTATTGGATATGTACCAGCATCCTTATCCTCGGGTTAACTGGTCTCTTCCTACAGTGTACAACTGCCTCCAATCTCTTTTATACAGAGATTTCAGGTTAATCTTCCCAAACTATACTTCTAACTCAGTTGTTCTTTTATTAAATTTGTAACGTTTATTTATTTTGAGAGAGAGAGAGAGACAGAGCATGAGCAGAGGAGAGGTAGAGAAAGAGGGAGACACAGAATCTGAAGCAGGCTCCAGGCTGTAAGCTGCCAGCACAGAGCCTGATGCAGGACTTCAACCCATGAGTGAGATCATGACCTGATCTCAAGTCAGACGCTCAACCAACTGAACCACCCAGGTGCCCCTCAGTGGCTCTTAATGGAAAGCAATCAATCACATTCTCACTCCCAGGGATGCTTGACAATGTCTGTTGATATTTTTGGTTTCCACAACTCAGTGGGGGAGGGATAATTTGCAGACATCTGGTTGGTAGAGGCCAGGGTGCTACAACACACAAGACAACCCTCTCCACCCTGCCCCACTTCACCCCCATACAACAAAGTGGGGGGTTATTTTGGCCCAAAATATCAATAGTGCCAATGCTGAGAAACTGTTTTCTATAATGTTATCCTCTGATCATAAGATTTCCATTGTTCCCCATTGCTTGTGGGAAAGATGCCAGATTTCATGACCCCTCCTGGTCTCGATTCAGCTTATTATTTGCTAACTATATCTTCTTTTCTGTAGCAACTCTGAATGGAGTACTGTTTCTGAAGAATGTGGTCAACATTCTCACATACATAACTTTGTTCACACCAACCATTCCCACTTCCTAGAATGCCCACTTCTCACTACTAAAGTCAAGTTGAAATGCTATGTTCTCTATAAAGCATTACCTGAGCACTTGTTGTGATGAGCACTGGGTGCAGTATGTATGTGATGAATCACTAAACGTTGAATTATATTCCTAAAACCAATATTGCACTGTATGTTAACTAAAATTTAAGTAAACACACACACACACACCACAAACATTACCTGAGCCTGAATTCTCCCAGATAAAAATAATTCTTCTTTTCCTAGATATTTCTGTAGAATTTCTTATATGTCTCTTAAAGCATTTATCACAGTCATAGTAGAATGGACATTTTGAGTTGGAAAGGGATTTTAAAAATCTCTCCAGCAAAATTTCCTTCACTTAAAAAAAAGGAAATTGAGATCCAAAAAGTTGAAATGATTAGTTGAAGGCATTATACTTTGGACTATAGTAACTTGTATCCTTGGCTCCATTCTCTTGGCATGGTTGAAATAGGTGACCATGGATGTTCAGTCCTGGCACTCACATCTGAACACTTGTAAGTTGGTGAAGTAATTTATCTTTCTGAGACTCCATTTTCTCACATGTTAAGGAAAATAATTATACTGTTGTGAGAATAAAATCAAATAGTGTATTCAAAATGTATGGCATATAGTAGGAACTTAATATATATTTGTTAGATGAATAGAAGAATCAACAGTGCTTCAAGGAATAGGATTTAGGGGTTGGTGATGGTCCATGGGACTTCACTAAAAGGCAATTGGAGGAAAAGTATGGTATCTCATTGTCACTGCTCTCTGTTTTGCACCTTTTCATAGGAAGCACAAGTTCCTCTATAGAGCATCAAATCAGTGTCCAAGCTTTCTGTGGAGTAGGTGAATATTGACAGCAAATCTCAACTTGAAGGTGTAGTTCTCAAAAGGTTTGCTTCCCCCTACCCCCCCTTTGCAATGCTAGTGATATAACCTCTTTATTTCCACAAGTAGATAATAGGGAGGATTGTGGGAAGAAGTTTGAATAGAAGATGTATTTCCTCTATTTCTCATTGGCTCCCTGTATGGCAGCAGCCTGTAGCTTAGTGCTGCTCAGTGACCTAATAAGAGTCTCTGTGACTCTGTGACTCTGTGAAAAGAAACTCTGAGTGCATTTGGTGTGGCAGTGGGAGCGCTTTGGTGCTGAATCCTAGCCCAGCGATACCTGGCTCTGACTGACTTCAATAAAGTTTATTGAAGCTCTTCTAGCCAGGTCTTCGCTCTGGAGTTACCCACTCTGTCAGCTTTCTTTTTGTCTAGGGCTTTGAGGTACTGGCATGCTATGCATTTATTCCTTTCATTTACAAAAACAAGTCTTTCCCTGGTCCCTGGGTGCATGTATCTAATAAAAGTATCCCCGCTACTTCTAATGGGGGGATGACCTGACAAGCAACCAAAGAAATACAATGAAACTTCTGATGCCTTGTTTAGACTAGATTGAGCATTCCAGAGAGGAGGAAGTTGCCTGACAGTTGGTCCACTTCAGAGCTGGATCCTGTCTACTCTACTATGTGAACACAGGAGATTTCAGTTAGAGAGGTTACAGGAGAAGTTCAGGTAAATCTATTACGAATTAATTTAGAAGCTTCCTCTTTAGGGCTTATAGGTCAAGGATCCTATAATGGGAAAATGGCTTTTGAGAGGATGAAAAAAGTGAACAGTAGAAGACAAAGTACCAGAGAGTAGAGAGACGTGGTCTGGATCCTTGCTTTTACTGCTTTGTTTCTGAGAGAGTTCCTAAGGCTATCAACTAAGCCTCACATTCCTGTCTGTGAACTGGGTACAATAAAACCTGCAGCCTTCTTATTAAGGATGGAAGAAGTGGAAGATTTCCCCATCTCTAGAGTTTTCACCTTGTGAAGCCCAAAGCATTATATAAAACCTCCTACTTTTAGTAAGGGACTGAGTATGTGTGTATGTCTAAGGAGAGGTGTGACAAGGTGGCTGGGGAACAAATTTATTGGTTGCTTGCCTCAATATGATATTCTTGTTTATTCTTCCCAAAGTTCCACCATTATTGTTCATGTTAAGGCCACTTTATAGATAGTTAGATTATTTTCTCTAATAATGGTTCTCTTTCAAATTCACCCCATCTATCTAAGGATTGCATTATTTCCATTATCTACTATAGTCTGGCTTTCACTATAATTTTCAGTGGGACTTCAGGGAGTTATATGCCTGCCTCCATCTATGGTAAAGTAGTATTTCTGCTGAAGAACTGAACTTTGACATTTGCCATGGGATGGGATAAGGGATTCACTCATTCATTCAAGTATAGAAGGAAATATATACACAGTGCTAATGAGGGCCTCTGATGAAGGAATTTGACTTAGGGAGGTCAGGGAGGGCTTCACTAAGGAATTAATGATTAGGCTAAGCTTTGAAGAATGACTGAAAATTCACTAGGCAAAAAGAGTGGTGGGAAGTATATGTGTACATGTGTACATGCAGTAAGCATTTTAGGGAGTAGAATATGCATAGGCCTTATGGTGGGAAGGACCATAGCACATTCCAGAAACAAATAGATTAATACTATAGCCAGTTTTGTAACTTTAATAAAAAAATTTAAGCCATAGGGTTGGATGTTGAGGGTTAAAAATGTAAGTGTACCCACCTTTGGAGTATTGTTAGGCTAAATTGTGCATACTGAACACCCATTGTTGATAGAGCATGGGAGTCATTATCAAGAAAGAAACTAATACATCTGCACTGTTGAGCCAATAATCTGGAAGTAGGTAAAGGGTAGATGAAAAATATTTGATATACAAAATTTCCTCCCAACATTTTGACCAACAGGTATACCTATGTAAGGGATGTATGGACAAACTCCTGGAGGGATACTTGGTTGAGGTGACTTGAGCCCACTGGGGTTAATCGAGGAAAGTTTCTTGGAAGTCCTGGATAGTGTTCCGAGGAAGATATGAATTGGTGAATAAGAGGAAAGAAGTTGTTTCTGGCAGGAAAGACAGTATGAATGATAATTTGGTGTAGAAGGAACACTATATCTGAGGTGAGAAATTTGGGATAAATTAGGCTGGCGTGAATGGAGGAGCAAAGCAGCCTAATTTGGGGCCATCTTAGACTCTTTATATGACATACCAACTAGTCAATTAGAAAAAGGAAAATTAAGGTTCACTGGGCACCATGTGAACAGAAACAATTGGTTATTAAAAAGTAAATTGTGAAGACCAGTCTTGACATCTCCAACTGACTGTAGTTAGGACCAACTTTCTGCAAGAGTGTGAGGTAGGTGAAGGTCACTTCCTACCTTTTACCTCAGTACCACTCTGTAATTTCCTATCACTGGCATCTATTCCAATTTCTGGAGTTTTGTTTGCTTAAGCACTTGATTTTTAACAATTGGTTTTTACTTTGTTCCCTTATAAATTAATAGCTCTCCTTTCTTTTGGCATTGACATTTTCTGAGGGAGAATTCTCTGAGAAAGAACAAATACTTCAAAAGACAGAATCTACTTCTGATAGGATGGCAGGTGGTGGAGTGGATGTTTTTGAACAGGTGACCTTTCCTATTACCCTTCAAATTGAAATTGCTGCCTTACAAGCTTGGCCTTGATTCCAATGCATATTTCTTCCCTTGATGCTGCAAGTGTAGGTTAAGATAAGGACATGTAGTAATGAGCAAGGTATTTTTATTTATTTTTTGTCTGCCAAATCTCCTGATGATGCAGAATATGGTTCTTTGGAAATAGTCTATGCACTGTAGTACATCATTGTGGTGAAAAACATAGAGCTTTAGAGTGAAGGTTAGCCAGTGTTTATACCCTGACTCTATTGCTGTCTATCTGTGTGATTTTTCACAATTAATTGAACCTGTGCCTCAGCTACCTCATCTAATATAAAACAGGGATAATAAGAGTGCCTATCTCATATAGTTGCTGTAATGATCAATGAGATGTATGTCTAAAGAGTTTAGCATAGTTCTTGACACATGATTAAGTTGTTATCAACCTAATGCTATTTTATTAGCATCACCACCACCATTACCACGCACACCACCCCCAGGTTCCAACTGTAATACAATAAAATTTTGTAACTTCTTTCTAAAGCAAATACCAGCCATAAGCAAAAGAGGAAAAGGAGGAAACAGGAAGCCAAGTTGTATTTGTTGTTTCATATTGTCACATTAACCCTAACATCTCAAAGAGAATGTATGGGAAGACAACCCAACCCTTATGTCTCTATCCCCATTTCTACAGGTACCTGTCGGCTTGGCTGGGCCTATTACTGTGCTGGAGGTGGAGCAGCTGCAGCCATGTTGATCTGCACTTGGCTCTCTTGCTTTGCTGGAAGAAACCCCAAGCCTGTCATTTTGGTGGAGAACATCATGAGGAACACCAATTCTTATGCCATGGAGCTTGACCATTGCCTCAAACCTTGAGTTTTGGCAGAAGAGTGGAGAGGTGGAGAGGGTGGGAAAGAGAAGGGAAGAGAGCCTTGAAAAGAGGCACTAAGACTAGGCCACTTGCTACCCACCTGCTAGTAGTGTAGCCTAGTGTTTGCATGCTTTTGAACTCACTGGTCAGTCATTTTCACTTTCGTTTAAGCTAATGGGTCAGCAGCTATTTACAGAATTCATCCAGAACTATGATTCTCTCAAATGTTTACCTAGCTGGTGAGTACCCACTAGCCCTCAAGTCCCAAAGTGCTCTTTTATGCAAAATAAGGAGAAGATCCTCGCCTGAAAGTTAAATTCACAATCAAGTAGCTCTTCAGAGTTCTACAGCTCCTGTCTATCACTTAAAGGCTGTGCAAGAACCTGTGTGCAGGGAAGGACTAGGAGATGGACAGAGCTGGTTCCTACCACTCCATTCATATGGCCCTCCCCCTGGTATTTATTGCCATATCCAAACATCTATAGAGTGCCACTGCTCAAATTTTTGTGACCTTCTCAGGACTATAGCTTGACTCTTCCTATTTTCTCCTGCTTCTCTACCTTTCCAGTTGTGGGAAACCTTATGGGGAGGGTGACTCCCAGTGGAGAAAACACTAATCAAGTATGTTTGCCTTAGTCCAAGACCCTATCCTTACTATGCTTTACAATATTCATAAGAGTTCATTTAGTGTTCTGGCTGGGCGACTGGCATCAAAATAGTGGCAAGAATTCCTTACTCCCTTACAGATTCAGAAATGGTGGTCATCCAATGTTCTTGAGCAGAGACTAACATTTTTTGTACCCTCAATAAACATGGATTCACAATGACAATAACAAGGATATATCTGCTGGCTCCTTATTGACATTTCTATTAGAGTTTGTTTTTATTGACTAAGAAATCCACAGTGACCTTTTGCCCCTATAGTCATTCCTAGCATGATATAAGCTGCTCTGCCTGTTTCAAAGAATGCTCATCAAATGCTTTCCCCTCCATCTGGGGTGAATTCGACATGAAAGAGCATAGCTCTGGTGTGACCTAGGGCTGATGTATTTTTAGGGTTGGCCTCCATCCCATCTGTGCTCAAGGTTGATGGATGTTGTAGAAGAACTTGGTATCTCCCAGGGACAGAATTTGTCTACTGCTACACCTCCCCCCACCCACAGCCATTAATCCATCCAACTCTATTGTTCTATAACTATAGCTTTAGGGATTAGGAAGAGCCTGTGACCTAAAAGCCCAGCTCATCTGTTTCTATTCTTAATCACTCCAGAGTGGTTTGGGTACAGCCTTACCGGGAAGGAGAAAAATGGCAAAAACTGGCCTCATTAGTTATATGCCATTTCAAGAAGTTTTGATCCTGATATTGATCTTACATAGGTAAGTGAATCAAGCATATATTTCATTCATGAGCTCATTCGTTCATTTATTCATTCATTCAGGACACATCTCTTGAGCATCCTACTACATGCCACATTCTGTGCTAAGTGCTGAGGATAAAAGGAAGAAGAAACAGTTTCATATCTTAGAAGAGTTAGTTGTGGGCATTGACAGACATGTAGATAAATAATTGCCAGTGTGTTGAGTGCTAGTAAGTGAAGAAAAGGGGGCTAAAGGATCATGCAGAGAAGCCATTAAAACAATTTGGGGTGAAGGGGTTCATGAGAAAACTTCATAGGAAAGATGATGCCTAAGAGAAATCTGAGAGATGAGTAGAAAGAGCTAGCAAAGGCAAGGGTGTACCAGACAAAAGAGCAGGGAAACCAGAGTCATGGGGACATGAAAAGAAAATGAGACCATCATGAAAGCAATGAATGGGTTTGTATAAGTGGAGGTGGCAAAAAAATTTGAAGCTGAAAAGGGAAATACTACCCAGATTCCATGGGGCTTTCTACATCAGGATAAGTAGTTTGGATTTTATCCTAAAGGAGCACCATTGAAAGGGAAGTGACATAAACCTATTTGTGTTTTTTTCAAAGGTAAGTTTGACAGAAGTGAGGAGAATAAGGAGAAACTAGAAATATTTCCATAATCCAGCTGTAAAAGGATCCAGTCCTGACTAAGGTAGTAACTGTGGGGCTTGAGCAGATCGTGAATCTGAAAGAAGATATTTAGGAATTAGATTCCGCAGCACTTAGCCTAATGGATATGTATAAGTGAGGGCAAGTGAAAATTTGGGGATTACCACTTTGAGATATGAGTGGTCTTTCTCACTGAGATGGGGGTACTGGAGGAATAACATAGTAAGGAACTGGTGATTGAATTCATGTCAAGCATTATCTTCCTCATGGAACTGGATTAAGTGTTTAAAGTAAGGCAAGTTGAAAATATCTCAATGGGAGGAAAGCAGTGTAATTGGGTTTGCAATTATAAGAAAGATGACTAAGAAGAGACAAAACAAAATGGAACCAGCACAAAGATCCTTTTTAATTATGTAGAAAAAATAATGCAACTTTAATATAGGAAACCCCAAGATATGGAGAGTAAGTCAGGCATTTGAGAAAAGACAGACAACTCTCTTTTAAAAAGATCAGGGGACCTCGCTTCTCAGGATAGGGAACATTCTGGAATTCTGTGGTATGGAATTTGTGGAAGTGGCATAAGTCTTTAAGTCAATGTCTTGGGAGGAAACAGATGGCATACTCAGTAAGGTAGATTTAGCTGAGATGAGTTTAATGCAGGGACCATTTATGGTGGTATGGGTAGGATTAAAGAAACCTGCAGTGCTGATGAGACATACAGATACTATGAACAGAGAGGAGCTGTCAGCACCCCTAAGACTGAAAGGGCAAGGAGAAGAACCTGAATTATTGGAACCCATCAAAATGGGTTCCATCAAAATAGCTATACTAGTGCATGATGGGGGCTGCTGGGTAAGAGCTGTGGCTTTAGGTAGCACAATGTGGGCTCTGCCTATATACAACACAGCTGGGAGGGATACAGGGACATAAAATCTGTATATCTCACTCTGTTACCACTCTGATCTCCTGCCAGTGCCCACCATTAGCCAGACCCAGCCAGATGCCAGCTGGTAAGGAAGCTATTGCTATAGTCCATTGAGGTCAGCTTTGGCATGGAACATGGCAGAGAAGGGCAGAGAATGGACTTTGGGGGTGTGAGGGGCAAATGGAAAATAACAGCTCAGTGGTGAGTATACTTAGCCCTTGACACTGCCGTTTTCTTACACATTGCTCTCCAGGAAGTCTATGCTTTGCTGCCCTACATGGCTCAGACATCTGAACACACTGGGAAGTATTTACACCCTGAACAGGAGACTGAACAGGACAGAGTTAATTCAAAAGAACAACTATTTTAAATGACTGTCACCTTGTATAAGGTACTAGTTATTTGGAATGTTTACTCTCCTTTTCCAGGGAAAGGGGATAGGATTTAAAAGAGATTTTTTTTCCTTGTTCTTTGAGGAAACCAGGCCTTCAGGGGGCTTATACTGAAAGAAGGATACAGCCCCTTATCCAATTTGAATTTAAATTCCTTTCTGCCTGTGTCTGGTTTCTTTGCTGCCAAGCCTTGTTTTTGCATAGATGTCTGAGTAGCCTCTTTTTTTCCCCCTGTGGCCTGGAGCAGGCTCTTGAAAACTAAGCCTGCCTTCTCTGGCTGCTGTTGAGCAGAGAGGAAGAAGAGCCATTTGGTCAAGAGGAGGGCCAAATGAGTCTGGTGAGGACCTTAGAAACTGTGGTTTGTCTCATGCCTGGCTGGCTGTCATGCTCCCCACCTGCATACACAGATGGAGTGGCAAGCCATGGATCCTTTACCACTCCTGGAAACACTTAGATCTTCTGGGGGGGTGGGGGATTGGTGACAGGTGGGAGGCTATTCACCTGAACAAGCTCACAATACACTGACTATTTCATAAGAGCCCATTTAGCAGGACATTTCAGGAGAAAATGCCAGATTGGCAGTAACTGCCCCATTAATATGCCTTCCTGTCTGTAGGGTTATAGTTTCTACACCCTGGATGGCCCTTGGTCTACTGCAAGTGTTAAGTCACAAAGGTGTGTCCTCTCCCGAATGTTGTCCCTCATTATCTCTGTTCTCAGAGGAATAGCTGCCTCTGTTCACTTCCAGGCACCGGGATCCTGCCTTGCAAAGATGGAAAGGAAACAAAGATGGAAAGGCTCTGGCCTCTGGGAAAGGGGTTTCTGGATTCTGTAAGAATAGGTGGCAATAAAAGATATTTGCTGGATAAATAGCTTCCCACATCCCATGAAAGATGTGGGGATGAGGAAGCTACTGAGACCCACATGCTTCATAAACTTTTGAACAACTTGCATTATGAGGGAGGGCCTGGCCCCTTCAAAATGTGATAGAGACCCTCTTCAGTCTGGCATTCACTCTTGGTAGAAGTACTAATGTGATGAAACTACAGGATTGTATTTGGTCCCAAGGCAACCTGTTGGGGGGGGGAGGGGGGAAGGAAGTTTCAAGAAAACTCATAGTGAACGCATTTTGTAAAATATGGAAGGCATCCCACTTGGGGGTTTAAGGGGAAAGGTGTGCTATTTCTGGAACTCACAATGATCTCTTACCAGGCCCAGTAAAACTTTCTTAGAAGACAGGAGGCAGGACCCTTTCAAGGAGTCATCTCCACTCCATGTCCTTGGTTTAAAAGCATTTCCTGAGCTGCAGAGAGGGCTGAAGTCAAAAGATATTATTACTGGCCTCCCTTTCAGATGTAAAGATATGTATTTTCAGCTTGAATTTTCATTTTCTCTACTTATGAGATTAGGCTTTCCCAGTGTTGATCTCTTCTCTAGACACATTGAACCCCCACTGAGTCCTCAAAGCTAACAGTAAAATAAACAGTTGCTATGTGTGCACACAAATGATTTAGAGTTTCATTATACAGAGCTGCTGATACATCAGGAGGAAGAAGTAGGGGGGAGATGAAATGCTTGATTTTGACTGCAGCGCTGCATCCTATTTCTTCCTTCCTCTGTAGAAAGGAGGTCCTAGAGAACAGTATTTAGGGAAGGGGGGCATTGCGGCCAGCTGACATCCATGAGGGAAGCCCACAAAGTTGGCTCCCTTTCATGTAGTTCCTCTACCTCCTGGGAAGATGGTTGCAAATACAGAAAGGAAACAAAGCTGGTAGAAAGGTCAAGGGGGATAAAAAGTGGTAAAGAACTAAATACTGGAATCATTCCAGAGACATGTTGTCTCTTCTCACTGTGGCCTATTAGAATCTCATTTGTGAAATTTTGAACTTCTTTTCAAGACATCTCTTTGTATCTTGTCAGCTAAAATACTGACCCCTAGACAACATGGTAAAGTGAAGACTATCTAGGCTGTGAAATCAGGCTGATCAAGTTTTGAATCCCAGCCCAAACATTTCCAAGCTATGTCTCCCTGGGCATATTACTTAACTTCTCTTTGTTTATTAAACTTTCTAAGACAGCATTTCCTATTTACTCTTGGCTTTCACATTCCCCAGGAGCTATGGTAGGTATTTACCATTCAGCAGCACCTTACCTTTCATTTCACATTGATTATTCTAACACAGTGATTTGTATTTCTGGTTCACATTAGAATCCTCTGAGAAGCTTTGAAAAAAGTTTGATGCCTATGTTTCACTCCAGTTTAACTGAATCAGAATCTCTGGGGGCCACTAGACCATACAATTCCATTTTCATTGTTGATATCATCTGCTGGCCTCTTACTCATCTGTCATTCATTGAAGACTTAAGCACGTGGCTTACTTCTTGACTGTCATACTTTTGTAAATTTCAAGATCCATGTGAACTTCTGTGCCGACTTCTTGCCCTCCAAGTTCTTTGACTACCTCCAAATATATTTTCTTTCACTTAATTTCAGCCACTCCCACTCTTGATCAGCAATAAATGCTCCATCACTAAAATATTGATTTTAAGCCTCCCATTTCTGACCAACACCTCGTATCCTTTCAGCTCATGGTCTTAGTATTTTCAGTCTACCGACTTTTTGAAAAAAAATGTTTAATGTTCATTTATTTTTGAGAGAGACAGAGTGCAAGTGAGGGAGGGGCAGAAAGAGAGGGAGATACAGAATCTGAAGCAGCCTCCAGGCCAAGAGCTTTTAGCACAGAGCGAGATGCATGGCTCAAACCCATGAACCATGAGATCATGACCTGAGCCAAAGTCAGACACTCAATTGACTGAGCCACCCAGGCTCCCTTGGTCTACCAACTCTTTGATCCCATCCTATTTACCCAATCTAGAGTCCATAGTTCATCAGCATAATCACCTCTTGAATAAATTTTTCACTTTTTTGCCTCTCACTCATCCTGTTATATATTTGTCACACAAAGCCTTCTTCCTGTTTAAATTTAATAATCTCCCTGGCCTGTGCATTTACCAATTTCCCAACCGCTGAGGAAAATTAACCAATAACTGTTCTTTTACCTTTTCTCTGTCTACACCCACTACCTTGATGAGTTCATCTAATCTCATGGCTTTAAGTATTATCCCTATCCTTGCTACTCAAAGTGTGAGCTGTAGTTCAAAACCATAGGAGTTCATTAGAAATTTAGAATCTTGGGCTCCACCCCAGACCCACTGAATCATAATCTGCATTTTAGCTGGATTCCCGAGAGCATTAAAGTTTGAAAGACAATGATCTCTAACAGTGGTTCTCAGCTCTGATTTCAAACTGGAATCAGGTGGAGAGTTAAAATTCTGCTAATGCCAAGGTCCACGTTAATGGTCTTGGGTAGAGCCTGTACATACATAAATTTTATAAGTCACTATGTGATTTTAATGTGCAGCCATGATTGAGAACCACTGACTTAAATATTAATGGCTCTCAAATTATTATCTTTAGGCCAAATTTCTCCTATGAATTCCAGGCTCATAAGTCTAACTACATACTCTACATATGTACTTGGGTGTCTAATGGACTTTACAAATTGTACATATCCACAACCAAGATGCAAATCTTCCTCCCTAAACCTGCTTTTTGTAATTATCCCCATATTAGTAAGCAAATGGAACTGTACTTATTTGGTTATCTGCCTACCACCTTTGGTGGCCCTTTTCATCCTTTTCTGGCTCTTTTGCCTCTGTTCTACTTTTTAATGTTGAAATATTCTAGGGCACATTGCTCCTCTCAAGATGCAGAATCTCTCCAGGTGATCTCATCTATATGACGATGATTTCAACATGATTAGGTTGCTCACATCTAAACTACACAAAAGATAATTACTATTTTTATTCACTGTTCTCTAACCATTGCTTCTGCCAAAATTTGGAAGTAATCTCTGATTCTTTTTCTTTCTTTGGTCCCCACCTCCCATCCATGTGCAATTTCTATCAATTATACCTACAAACTATATTCCTAATCTGTTTACTTTTCTTATCTTCAGTAGTACCATCCTAAGAGATTAATGATAAAAAAAAAATATTAGAGGGGGGAGGGGCAAGATGGCGGAGAAGTAAGGAGCTCCGTA
>NW_027532677.1:781-2446 GCF_008692635.1 Crocuta crocuta | reverse complement strand
AAAGGTACTGAAGGAGTCCTGGAACAAATCATAGCAGAGAACTTCTCTAACCTGGGGAAGGAAGGAAACCTTGAAATACAAGAGGCACAGAGAACTCCCCTTAGACATAATTTGAATCGATCTTCTGCATGACATAACATAGTGAAAATGGCAGAATATAAGGACAAAGAGAGAAGTTTGAAAGCAGCTAGGGAGAAAAGGGCCCTAACACAAAAAGAGAAACCTATCAGAGTAGTGACAGACCTATCTACTGAAACTTGGCAGGCCAGAAGGGAATGGCAGGATATCTTCAATATGATGAACAGAAAAAATCTCCAGCCAAGAATCCTCTATACAGCATGCCTGTCATTCAAAATAGAAGGAGAGATAAAAGTCTTTCCAAATAAACAAAATTTGAAAGAATTTGTCACCATGAAGCCAGCCATACAAGAAATCCTGAGGAGGACTCTGTGAGGGAAGTATTTCAAGAAACAATGACACTAGAGACAAAACCACGAGCATGAACCCCACAAAGGAAACAATGACTCTAAACCCACATATTACAATAATAACACTGAATTTAAATGGGCTGAATGTTCCAATCAAAACACATAGGGTAGAAGGATGGATAAAAAATCAAAATCCATCTATTTGCTGTCTACAAGAAAAGCTTTTTAGATTCGAAGATACCTTCAGATTAAAAGTAAGCGGATAGAGAAATATCTATCATGCTACGGGAAGTCAAAAGAAACCTGGAGGAGCTATACTTATATCGGATAAACTGGACTTTAAATTAAAGACAATAACAAGGGATGAAGTAGGGCATTATATTATAATTACAGGGTCCATTCATCAGGCAGGATTAACAATCATAAATGTCTACGCACCGAATATGGGAGGACCTAAATATTTAAAAGAATTAATCACAAACAGAAACAAACTTGTAGATAAGAATGTGCTAATAGCAGGGGATTTCAATACTCCACTTACAGCAATGGATAGATCAACCAGACAGAAAATCATTAAAGAAACAATGGACTTGAATGACACAATGGACCAGATGGATCTGACAGATATATTGAGAACTCTGCATCCTGAGTCCAAGGAATTCTCTTTCTTCTCAAGTGCGCATGGCACATCCTCCAAGATAGATCCCATGCTGGGACATAAAGCAGCCCTCAATAAATATAAAAGAATTGAGATCATAGCATGCACACTTTCAGATCATAATGCTTTGAAACTTGAAATCAATCACAGGAAGAAATCTGGAAAACCTCCAAAAACGTGGAGGTTAAAGAATACCATACTAAAGAATGAATGGGCCAATCATGTAATTAGAGAAGAAATTTAAAAATATATGGAAACTAATGAAAATGAAAATACAACAATCAAAACTCTATGGGATGTGGCAAAGGCAGTCCTAAGAGGAAAGTACATTGCACTCCAGGCCTATTTTAAGAAATTAGAGAAAGTGCAAGTGCAAAATCTGACAGCTTGCCTAAAGGAACTAGAGGCAAAGCAAAAGAGCACCTCAAACCCAGTAGAAGAAGAGAAATAGTAAAAATAAGAGCAGAAATAAACAATATAGAGACCAAAGAATCAGTTGAAATGATCAATGAAACCATGAGTTGGTTCCTTGAAAAAATAAACAAGACTGACAAACCTCTAGCCAGGCTTCTCAAAAAG
>NW_027532677.1:0-415 GCF_008692635.1 Crocuta crocuta | reverse complement strand
GTTCAATATTCACAAATCAATCAATGTGATACATCACATCAACAAAAGAAAAGATAAAAATCATATTCTGTCAATAGGTGCAGAAAAAGCATTTAACAAAATACAGCATCCCTTCTTGATAAAGACCCTCGGGAAAGTCAGGATAGAAGGAACTTACTTAAACATCATAAAAGCCATCCATGAGAAGCCCTCAGCTAACATCATCCTCAATGTGGAAAAACTGAGAGCTTTCCCCCTGAGACAGGAACACGACATGGATGTCCACTCTCACCGCTGTTGTTTCACATACTGCTGGAAGGCCTAGCATCAGCCATCAGACAACGAAAGGAAATCGAAGGCATCAAAATCTGCAAAGGAGAAGTCAAACTCACACTTTTCGCAGACGGCATGATACTCTACATAGAAAACCCGACAG
>NW_027532676.1:0-421 GCF_008692635.1 Crocuta crocuta | reverse complement strand
ATTAATTCTGTTTTAAACATCTGGTAGAATTCCTCAGGGAAGCCACCATGTCCATGGCTCTTATTTGTTGGGAGATTTTTGATAACTGATTCGATTTCTTCACTAGTTATGGGTCTGTTCAGATTCCCTATCTCTTCCCGTGTGAATTTTGGTAGTGAGTGTGTGTTTAGGAATTTGTCCATTTCTTCTAGTTGTCCAATTTGTTGACATATGATTTTTCATAGTATTCCCTGATAATTGCTTGTATTTCTGAGGGGTTGGTTGTAATAAGTCCATTTTCATTTATGATTTTGTCTATTTNTTTGTCTATTTGGGTGCTCTCTCTTTTCTTTTTGAGAAGCCTGGCTAGAGGCTTGTCAATTATTTTTTTTTTTCCCAAAAAACCAACTCTTGGTTTCATTGATGTGTTCAATTGTTTCTT
>NW_027532675.1:3371-6113 GCF_008692635.1 Crocuta crocuta | reverse complement strand
CCTTGAGCAAGCAAAGGGGCGTGGGATGCACTGGACAGAAACCTCCAGCGCGGAGCCGTTTTGGAAGCGCACACAGTCTTCTCTCGAGAGGCCAGCTTCTGTTTCCCTGACTCAGAGAATCCTGAGTTCCGTGGAAGGGCTGCAGACTCCTCTGAGCATGGGGTAAAGTGGAGCCGGGCACAGGCTGGCAGCCTCAGAACCCCTGGACAGTCTGCCGGGTGGGTGTGACGGGATCAAGGCCGAGCGGCAACGAGCACCCACGTGCATCTAGAAGCCGTGAGCGGGTGGAGAATCAGGTGGTGTGGGTGTCATCTGGCCGAGTGGGATCCTCGGGTTGGTTTCCTCGGCTGCCCAGAGCCAGGAGTCCTGACCCCCAGGAACGGAACGGATGGCCCTGTCATTCCTGAGAGTCAGCAGGAACTTGAAGTCCTTGCTGTGGAGAAGCATTATCAAGAAATGGAAAGAGACGGGAAAGAAAAGTGTGTCCTCACAGCGTTTTGCGTTTCTGCACCGGGGTGTGAATACTCTTCTTGCATTTGGTTTCCACAGGGCTTGCTTGCTCTTCCTTCCTTCCTTCTTTCCTTCCTTCCTTTCCTTCCTTTCCTTCCTCCCTCCCTCCTTTTCTTTTTCACGTGTCTTTATTTTTGAGTGACACAGAGAGACAGAGAACAAGGAGGGGAGGTGCAGAGATAGAGAGACACAGAATCTGAAACAGCTCCAGGCTCTGAGCTGTCAACGCAGAGCCCGACACGGGGCTTGAACCCACAAGCTGTGAGGTCATGACTTGAGCCGAAGTTGGACGCTTAACCGAATGAGCCCCCCAGGCGCCCCCCCCAGGACTTTCTTTACACGTTCACACTGACATCAGAATGATTTGAGAACCTTGTTAAGTTACTGCTTCACGTTCATTCAGGTTCTAAAATTATACAATAGCCATGACTTATAAACACTGTCATGGTGTTGGTCTAAGATATTTACTATCTGGCCCTGGACGGAACATGGGTGCTGACCCCCACACTGGCGTGTCATCCTCCAGGCCAATCTCTCTCTCTCTGAGCCGTTACCCCTTCATTCGGCCCTGGCAGCCCAGGAGCTGATGCTGAAGCAGGCTGAGTGCCGGGGTTGCCTCCTACACTTCTCCCGGAGCTTCCGCCCTGTTTTCTCCGAGGTGTTCTAGTTCACATAGGACACAGGCGTGTGTGCTGCGCGCGCACACATGTACACACAGAACTTTGGTGGTGGCCGGTCGTCCACACTGCTGATTGGATTATGAAAATGACTTGTGCAAATGATCGCTCGCCTTTGGCAAGACTGTAATTATCACGTGTGTTGGCCACGACTCCGAGCTCCCAAGCTGAGAGGCAGGCGCTGTATCGGCCCGTTTCAGAGACCCGCTGGCACAGGCCCTGCACTGCCGGTAACTGCTGCCCTTCGAGCTCTACATGCTTCCAAAAAGGTTTCTGAGGGGCGCGTGGGGGGCTCAGGCTGTTAAGCCTCTGGCGTCAGCTCAGGTCAGGATCTTGCAGTTCGTGGGTTTGAGCCCCACGTCGGGCTCTGTGCTGACAGCTCAGAGCCTGGAGCCTGCTTCACATTCTGTGTCTCCCTCTCTCTCTGCCCTTTCCTGCTTGCACTGTGTCTGTCAAAAATTTAAAAAAAAAAAAGTTTAAGTTTTTTCCATTCCCACCTGCCTCCTGCCCAGGGCTTCTTTATGTTCATTTCTGGTTTCCCACCTTCCTCTCAGTTGTGACTGTAAGAGGTGACGAGCTGTGTGGCCTTTGAAAACACACACTTGGAATTTGATTTGTCTTCAGGTCCTATACTCACTTTTTGCGAGTGGCCACGTTAGGAAAAGAGCTGCATTCCAGCAAACAGCAGACAGCCCACGTGCACTGGTGGAAGGGCGTGTGGCTGCTCAGTCACAGGACCACGTGACTCTTGATCTCTAGGTTTTGAGTTCAAGCCCTACCTTGGGTATAGAGATTACTTAAAAAGAAAGTCTTTTTTTTTTTTTGCCTCCCCCACCAAAAATAAAAATCTTTAGGGAAAAAAAAAAAAAAGTTACTTGGTTTAAAAAAAAAAAATTTCTTGGTCTAGAGCTGGCCCCAAACTTAGAGAACCAAGTTTCAAATATACTTGGCTCCTCTCTTTCCTCCACAAAATTCTGTGGTTGATGGAAAATAGAAGCAGTCCTTCTGAAAACAGAATCTTTCTTTTTTACAAATCGTTGAATGTTTATTTATGAGAGAGAGAGGATGCGCGTGAGCAGTGGAGGGGCGGAGGGGGTGGGGGGAGACACAGAATCCAAAGCAGGCTCCAGGCCCCGAGCTGTCGGCACAGAGCCCGATGCGGGGCTCAAACCCAAGAACCTCGAGATCATGACCTGAGCCAAAGTCAGAGGCTTAACCGACTGAGCCACCCAGGCGCCCCAAAGCAAAATCTTTCTTCAGTGCCATGGACAGGGAGGTGGAAAGGTTTCAATCAAGGTGAAAGTTCCAGGGGATTAAGACTTCATTTCCGGGGTGCTCATTGAGTGGCCTCCGGTTCTTTCCCTGAGTGCCTCCTCGATATCAGTAGGTTCCTAAGAACCCAGGGTTTACTTTGCTCTCTAAGGGGGGGAGATAGTTCTCTCTCCCTATTTCTAGATCCGTGTACTGCTCCCTGACCCGATCATGACTGCCGTGCGGTATCGAGGATCCCCGATTCTTGGGGTGTTGGTCAGTGGAAGTGTCAGGAGGGGCAGCC
>NW_027532675.1:0-2672 GCF_008692635.1 Crocuta crocuta | reverse complement strand
GGAGCCTGCTTCACATTCTGTGTCTCCCTCTCTCTCTGCCCTTTCCTGCTTGCACTGTGTCTGTCAAAAATTTAAAAAAAAAAAAGTTTAAGTTTTTTCCATCCTCACCTGCCTCCTGCCCAGGGCTTCTTTATGTTCATTTCTGGTTTCCCACCTTCCTCTCAGTTGTGACTGTAAGAGGTGACAAGCTGTGTGGCCTTTGAAAACACACACTTGGAATTTGATTTGTCTTCAGGTCCTACACTCACTTTTTGTGAGTGGCCACGTTAGGAAAAGAGCTGCATTCCAGCAAACAGCAGACAGCCCACGTGCACTGATGGAAGGGCGTGTGGCTACTCAGTCACGGGACCACGGGACTCTTGATCTCTAGGTTTTGAGTTCAAGCCCTACCTTGGGTATAGAGATTACTTAAAAAGAAAGTCTTTTTTTTTTTTNGGAAAAAAAAAAAAAAGTTACTTGGTTTAAAAAAAAAAAATTTCTTGGTCTAGAGCTGGCCCCAAACTTAGAGAACCAAGTTTCAAATATACTTGGCTCCTCTCTTTCCTCCACAAAATTCTGTGGTTGATGGAAAATAGAAGCAGTCCTTCTGAAAACAGAATCTTTCTTTTTTACAAATCGTTGAATGTTTATTTATGAGAGAGAGAGGATGCGCGTGAGCAGTGGAGGGGCGGAGGGGGTGGGGGGAGACACAGAATCCAAAGCAGGCTCCAGGCCCCGAGCTGTCGGCACAGAGCCCGATGCGGGGCTCAAACCCAAGAACCTCGAGATCATGACCTGAGCCAAAGTCAGAGGCTTAACCGACTGAGCCACCCGGACGCCCCAAAGCAAAATCTTTCTTCAGTGCCGTGGACAGGGAGGTGGAAGGGTTTCAATCAAGGTGAAAGTTCCAGGGGATTAAGACTTAATTTCCGGGGTGCTCATTGAGTGGCCTCCGGTTCTTTCCCTGAGTGCCTCCTTGACATCAGTAGGTTCCTAAGAACCCAGGGTTTACTTTGCTCTCTAAGGGGGGGAGATAGTTCTCTCTCCCTATTTCTAGATCCGTGTACTGCTCCCTGACCCGATCATGACTGCCGTGCGGTATCGAGGATCCCCGATTCTTGGGGTGTTGGTCAGTGGAAGTGTCAGGAGGGGCAGCCTCGTTGTATTTGGAAAAGTGCGAGAAAGGTGCTTGCTTAGCCTCAGGTTTTCCAACATGTTTCCACGCCGGGGATGAGGAGGCATCCCCACCAGTCGGCCGGGGGGCATGTCTGGAACGGCTGCTGGGTCCGCCTGCAGCACACGGGGCCACCGAGTGCGTACAGCGCCACCCTCCAGCCTGCTGAGCATGAAACACGCACAGTGGATTCCAAAAATCTAGATGAAAGACAGAAAGCCAAATTATCTCCTTAATGTCTATTGATCTCATATTGAAACAATCATGTTGGCCACGTTGGAGTGAAATAAAATATATTGCCAAAATAACTTTTACCCATTTCTTTTCCTTTTTTTTTTTTTTTTAAAGTAGTCACCAGATGATTAAAGATGGCCTGTGTGGCTCACAATGTCTTTAGGACCGTGCCAGTTTCAAAGGAAGGGGCTGTTCACAGTCTTTTCTTGTTATGTTCAGTTTTTCTAGAGAAATCTTTCGGTGAAGAAGAGTTCCTAACTTTTTCTTTTTGTTTTGCGGAGCACAGACCACAATAATCTGGGACGCCCACACAGGAGAAGCCAAACAGCAGTTTCCGTTTCATTCTGGTGAGTTTGTTTTGGGGTTTTTGTGTTTTTTTTTTTTTTTACTTCAGAAATAGTGACTCAGAGCAACTGAAAGTNGAGACATGGCTCCAGATGCAGGTGGCTCTCTGTTCCATCCCGTCCAGAGTGGCTGGGGGGTGGGGGATGCGCACGGTGATATTTACCGTTAGGATAAACTACTACACACTCGCGTGGTGGGCAGCCATCACCACCATCTAGTTCCGGAATGTTTCCACCCCCACCAAAAAGGGAATCCCTTCTCCATCAAGAAGTCCCTCTCCTTGGGGTGCCCAGGTGGCTCAGTTGGTTGACTATCGACTTCAGCTCAGGTCACGATCTCACGGTTCGTGAGTTCAAGCTCCGCGTTGCGCTCTGTGCTGACAGCTCAGAGCCTGCTTGGGATTCTCTCTCTCCCGCTCTCTCCATATCTTCCCCGCACTCCATCACTCGGTCTCTCAAAATAAACTTTAAAAGAAAGAAGAAATTCCTCTCCTTCCCCGAGCCCCTGGCAACCTAGTCTACACGGATCCATGCGCTTGCTACCCTGCGCTCCGGATGCACGGCGAGAGAAGTGGCAATGAGACTGTGGTTGGAAGCAGCTCGCCAAGGTATTGTCCGGCGTAAATGCCCAAGCGTCCCGACCTTTGTTGTGGGGGAGGATCCAGGAACACGTCAGAGCCGTAGAACATCAAGCGTGCATACCCATGTGATTCAACGGAACATCTGGAACACAGCTCTGGATCCTACTTCCCAGAGGGGAAGACGGCCAACAGAAACCTCTATAACGCTCCTCTGACACTTTGAAGAACTCGCTTACGAGGGTCTTCAGCAGAATATAATATTCTCCAAAGCATTTCTAGAACTTTATGGAAAGGCTTCCCATCCCACAGGCCCAAGAAGACCGCAGACCACACGTTATGTATCAACAGACCTTCTCACCC
>NW_027532674.1:0-2110 GCF_008692635.1 Crocuta crocuta | reverse complement strand
TGCTGACAGCTTGGAGCCTGGTGCCTGCTTTGGATTCTGTGTCTCACTCTCTACCCCTCCCCCACTCTGTGCTCATGCTCTCTCTCACAAAAATTAACAAATAAACATTAAAAAGGATTTTATTTAAATTTCAGTTAGTTAACATACAGTATTGATATTAATTTCAGGTGTACAATTTAGTGATTCAAAACTTACACTAGGGCTCATTACAACAAGTGCACTCCTTAATCCCCATCACTATTTAACCCATCCTCCCACCCACAACCCCTACTGTATTTCTTTCCTTTGTCTATCAGTATGCCTTGCTTTGAATAGACAATTAACTAAATTTTCTTAGACTAGATATAAGAAAATAGGAGAAGGAAAAGAAATGGAAGAATGGGATTAAAATGGGAAAAGTTTATAAGAAAATCACTTCTCTATATATCTCTAAAATTGTCGTGATGATTAAAGATCTCCACCTTCAAAAAGACTACTTTGCAGTCACTCTCCTGAGAGCCCCTTTGACATCCTTGTTTCTCAGACTGTAAATGATCGGGTTCAGCATGGGTGTCACTGCTGAGTAGAACACAGAGATCATTTTATCCCTTTCATTCATTGTCTTGGAGTTTGGCCTCATGTAGGCAAATATTGCTGAGCCATAGAAGAGAACGACAACAATGAGATGGGAGCCACAGGTAGAGAAAGCTTTGAATCTCCCCTCCCCAGACTGCATCTGGATCACAGTGGCGATGATATTCCAGTAGGAGACAAGGATCAGGCAGACAGGAGCTAAGAGGATGACCACGCCCATCGCAAAGATGGTCATTTCTGTGCTGTAGGTATTTGTGGAAGCCAACTTCAGGAGGGCAGGAGGTTCGCAAAAAAAATGGTTAATGATATTGTTCCCTTGGTAGGGCAGACACAGTGTGAATGTGGTATCCACCAGAGATACTAACGCTCCACTGACCCAGGATCCTAAAGCCAGCTGGACACATAACCAATGTGTCATGATAGTAGAGTAGTGCAGGGGCTTGCAGACAGCCACATATCGGTCATAGGACATCACTGCCAGCAGTGCGCACTCTGTACACCCAACCAGAAGTAAAACAAATATCTGAGTTGAGCATCCAGCAAAGGAAATGGTTTTCCTCTTTACCAGGAAGTGGACTAGCACCTGAGGCACTGTGGTGGTAGAGAAACAGAGATCAGCAAAGGACAAGTTTCTGAGGAAAAAGTACATGGGTGTGTGGAGCCTGGAGTCTGTGTGGATGAGCACAATGATAAGCAGATTTCCCAGTACAGTCAGCAGGTAGATGATCAGAAAAAGGAAGAAGAGCAGGAGTTGTGTGTGTGGATCCTGTGAAAGGCCCAGGAAGACAAATTCAGTCACATAGGTTTGGTTTTCTTCTCCCATGAAAATATATTACTGTTTATAAATCAGCACCAAGAAAAGAAACACATATTGATCAGCTATAAAGAAAAAATGTATCTGGGTAACTTAGGTATTTTATTAATCAGCATTAGAACTGAGCTATTAATTTCCATCTCTTAACAGATTCTATATGTCAGAAGACAGAGGTCTCTTTTTACTCAGTAGTTTTGACAGATGAAAGTCATTTCTGATTTTCTATTCCCTTGAGTCTTTTAGTAGCACCAGAGGGGCAGAAATCATACCGAATGTGCTACATGACTAAACCTTAGCAGGACTACTTATAGTCCTGACAAGACTTTAGTGCTGTTCACCGTGCATCCTTTCTTTTATGTAGGTTTGGGAAGCAAACAAATTGGTGCTGCAACCAGTTAGACTGTTATGCTGAAAACTGTCTGATAACATTTGTGAAGGCTGAATTTTTTCATTATTTTTGCAAAACAATCCTGAAGAAGCACTCTGAGTAAGGAATGGGAAATTAAAGGAAGATGTAGAAGTCTGTGATCCTGGCACTTAAATAAATTCTTCCTTTATTTGTTTCCAGTGTGAAGAGGGTGCCAAGGAACATCAGTAAAAATAACTGCCTCATTGGTTGTTGCACTCAGTAGCATCCTTTAAATATGTCTTAATCTGTTCTCCACACATTATCTCTCGTTATGTAAGGTCCTTTGGCAATAATACTACTAATTATGATGGGTT
>NW_027532673.1:0-315 GCF_008692635.1 Crocuta crocuta | reverse complement strand
TCTTTAGTGATTTTCTGTCTGGTTGACCTATCCATTGATGTAAGTATTAAAGTCCCTTGCTATTAANGATATATATTTCTCCATCCCCTTACTTTTAATTTGAAGGTATCTTCCAGTCTAAAATGAGTTTCTTGTAGACAGCATATAGATGGTATTTGTGTTTTTATCCATTCTGCTACCCTATGTCTTTTGATTGGAGTATTCAGCCCATTTACATTCAGTGTTATTATTGAAATACGTGGGTTTAGAGTTTTTGTATCTTTTGTAGGCTTCATGTTTGTGGTGGTGTCTCTGATATCTTTGTTCCTTGCAACC
>NW_027532672.1:21244-35564 GCF_008692635.1 Crocuta crocuta | reverse complement strand
CTTTCTGGCTCTTGTTGGTTTTAAAGACCTGTTATGCTGTCTGCACCTATGAGCGCTGCTGTATGCAAGAANCAAACACACAGGGAGCAGGAGCACACAAACGCACAGACAAATTCAATTAACAGCAAACCGAGAGGGAAAACGAAAAAGTTAAGAGAAAAGACTCCGAGAGGAGGGAGGGCGAATAATAGAGAGTATAAAATACATAAAAGGGTCAAAAAGGAGAAAAGAAAAGGAAAAAAGAAGGAAACTGATGGACAAAGAACGGTTTAAAGCATATACCTGGATTTCCCAGCTACAGTTAAATAGCCGTGTGTATGCAGTGCTGGTTGAGGAGCATAGAGAAAGAGAGAGAAGGCAGGGGGGGATGAGGTGAAACTGGAAATAGAATGAACAGGCAGAAGGGATAAGAAGCTTTTTTCAAAGAGGTAAAGGGTGGAATATGGTTGGATAGGTGAGAGAAGGGTGCTGGAATTATCCAGAGAAACTATATAGTCTAATCACTCCTGAGAGAAAGAGGTGAAGATGTCGGTAGGTGTAGAACTTACATCTACAGAATGGACTCGTTGTGATTGTTTAAGCAAGCCGGCGACCAGAGTTAAGCAGGTCAGTGTTCTGGGGAATAAAGAAAGAAAAGAGGGGAAAAAAAAAAAGGAGGGGGACAGCTCTCAGGCAGGGGTGTGCGCGGCGTGATCCACTGCCTCAGGCGGGGGCTCTGCCTTGGCGGTTGTGGGGAGGAGAGTGACGGCTCCAGTCCCTTCTTGAACCAAGCGCTGCGCCTCGCTTTTTTGGGCGTGTAGACTCCCTGCGCCGTGTAGGTCGCGCTCTTTAGCCCAGGCCAAGCTAGTTTATGGGAGCAGGACTGAAAGTGCAGTAGACACAGCCTCGCAATCCCCTCAGGGCAGCTCCACGCCTCCTGCGCGGCCCTGGGGGTGGAGCCAGATCCGCTGCCGGTTCCTCCAGGTCGGGTTGGCGAGCTTGGGCGGGGGCTTGTCTGCAGGGCGCGCCAGGCCCGCTGGAGAGAGAGAAACCAGGTCCCTCTGTGTCTCGTCGCCCGAAACACGAACTCGCAGGCAAAGCTCCCAGTTTTAAGCCGTTTGCCTTCCCTCTAAAGTTCCGCCAGCTCGGAGCGCGGGGGTCCATGCACGGCTCCTCCAGGGACCCAGCCGCGCCGGGAGCACAAAGGAACAAAGGAGTCAAGAGCCAAGGTAAAATCTACCGCACTAATCAGGTAAATAAGGAAGAAAGAGAGGTCAGAAGGATACAATGCACTCAGTCTGTAGCTTATGAGAAACCATCAAAATGAGTAGGAATCAGCAACACTGATTGTTAATATACGTAAATACCATTTCAGTTCTTTTTTTTATGTTTTATTTATTTATGAGAGAGACAGAGAGGCAGCATGAGCAGGGGAGGGTCAGAGAGAGAGGGAGACACAGAATCTGAAACAGGCTCCAGGCTCTGAGCTGTCAGCACAGAGCCCGACGCAAGGCTCGAACACACGAACTGTCAGATCATGACCTGAGCCACCCAGACGCCCCCCCCGTTTCAGTTCTTCAAGCTTAACTTTGAAGTGGCTTTTTTCCTCAAGGATTTTTTTTAAGTTTATTTTGAGAGGCAGCGTGAGTGTGGGGGTGGGGCAGAGAGGGAGGAGACAGAGAATCAAAAACTGAAAGCTCGGAGTCTGATGTGGGGCTTGAACCCAGAACCATGAGATCATAACCTGAGCTGAAACCAAGAGTTAGATGCTTGACCAACTGAACTGCCCGGGGAACCTCTTTCCTCAAGGGTATTTGTTGTATAAATGACAGACAGCTTCTGGAGATTTTAGAGGTTCTTTTTCCTACAATATGGCAAACATTTGGCTCTTGAAAGTAATAGTATTAAACATTTCTATCTATGTTCTAAATGTTTAATCATTATGCACACATAATTTCAAAAGTATTTCTTCTATGGATTAATTAACTGTTTTAGTCCACTAGCTTATTAATGCTATAAATCCATGTGATGCATTTATTTTTTTCTTCCGAGATTAAAAAAAATTCCAGTTAGTTAACATGCACGTAACATTAGGTTCAGGTGTACAACATAGTGATTTCACACGTACAGCACCTGGTGCTCATCATGACAAGTGCCCTTCTTCATCCCCATCACCTGTTTCCCCATCCACCCACTTCCCATCAGTGTGTTCTCTGTAGTTGAGAGTCTGTTTCTCGGTTTGCCTCTCTCTCTGTCTCTCATCCCCCTGTGTTGTTGTGTTTCTTACGTTCCTTGCATGAGTAAAATCATATGGTATTTGCATTTGGAACATTGTGATACTGTAACAGTGATGTGTGGGGGCTACATGTGTGGCGAGCACAGCATAACGTTTAAACTTGTCGAATCACTTGTACACCTGAAACCAGTGTAACATTGTGTGTCAAAGATACTCAAATCAATTAAATAAATAATAGAAATATTTTAACAATTCCATTTTTAAAAACCCAAACAAACCCTGCTTGCCTACCCCCGTGTGTGGTGTTAGGAAAGGAGTCAGCTTCCGGGCCTGCATGTTGATGAGGAGGCAGTTAAATCTCAATGGGGGGATGAGGGTAAGAGAAAGGAGGTTCTTGTTGTCATGTGAGTTAGTGGCCTCAACGTAGAAGTTTTACCTTCTAGAAGGTTNCTTTTGTTTTCTGGTCAGGATATTTGAGAGAAAATAGGAATTTTCATTGGAGATTTTTGTTTGTTTTCTATTTGTAAGAAACCTGCTTAGGTCTGACCCCACAGGTAATCCATCTGCCCAGTCATTTGGAAACCCCAGAACGGACCACTCAGAGTGACGGATGTTCGTAACCACACTTCCTAGTCTCTACAGGCTAATACTGTAGAGGACGCCGGTACAGTTTACACCATTTGCTCTATGAAATGTCAGTGGATTGCATTAGATGGCTGAATTTAGGCGCTCTTGCAGTAAAAGTGTATTAAAGCGTCTGGACTTAGGACCCACTGGCGAGAGAGTTTGCTTGTTGAGGACTGTGAATTAGTCTCGGCGGCATTATTCATAAAGACAGTAGACCCGTGACTCAAATAGGGAGATTACAGAGGTTTTCCTTAATGCTGTTATCAGGTCAGTAATTATTTGCTTCATAGAAACACAATGAGTGTGAATGATAATCGTGTTTCACTGTTCCTGTATGAGAATTCTAACTATGTATCTCCAGTTCTGTGTACCTTCCGTCAGGCCTTTGCTCACTACATGTATCTTTCAATTTATCTCTTACATCTATTGTCTAGCATGTGTCTATATATATAAACCAACCATCTTTTCAATTTCTCTGCTTTATCACAGCATGTGCATTGACGGCCTGTGTATTTTATCCTCAGGTGTTTTGGTATATAAATTTCAACTCTGGTTTGGTATATGATCCTAATGTCTCTCCTATGTTTGCACATTTCCTTGCAATCCATTTAGTGTTTTCATGACTAAGTGACTTCCTTTCTCTGTCTTTCTGGATAATAAGTCAACCTATTATATTTGTTAGTTTGCATAATTTTATCTTTGTTGTTTGTCTCTCAGTGTCCAAATGCTCGTTTCACTCACTTTGTTATTTTTCCAGTGGTTATGAGACCTGATTTTCTTCCCGCAGGAATAAAACAGGAATGACAAAGAAAGGTGACTCTCAGGTAGGGAGGGATGAAACGGACGAATTCTAGCAACCCGGCAGGGTTTATCTTGCTGGGCTTCTCTGAGCAGCCCCGGTTGGAGACGGTCCTGCTCGTGGCCGTGTCCATCATATACGTTCTGACCCTGGTGGGGAACACAGCCATCATCCTGGTCTCCTACTTGAACCCCAAGCTGCACACGCCCATGTACTTCTTCCTGTCGAATCTGTCGTTCCTGGATCTCTGCTTCACTACCAGCATCGTCCCACAGATGCTGGTGAATCTCAGGGGCCCCGAGAAGACCATCAGCTACACGGGCTGTGTGCTCCAGCTCTACGTGGCACTGGGGCTGGGCTCCACCGAGTGCATCCTCCTGACGGTGATGGCCTACGACCGCTTCAATGCCATCTGCCGCCCCCTGCACTACGGCGTCATCATGCACCCCAGGCTGCTCCGGCAGCTTGCAGCTGTGGCCTGGAGCAGTGGTTTCGTGGAGTCCACGCTTCAGACCATCCTCGTCTTCCAGCTGCCTCTCTGCAGCCACCACAGGGTGGATGACTTCATGTGTGAGGAGCCCGCCCTGATTAAAATTGCCTGTGTGAACACCACCTTCCTGGAGAATGAGCTCTCCTTGGCCATCGTCCTCTACGTGGTTATACCGCTGGGGCTGATTCTGGTCTCCTATGGCTGCATCGCCAGGAGCCTGCTCAGGATAAGGTCTGCAGAAGGCAGGAGGAAAGCATTTGGGACCTGCGGCTCCCACCTGCTGGTTGTGGTTTTGTTCTTCGGGACGATAATTTCTGTCTACATCCAACCCAAGAGCAAGTACACGCAGAACCACAGTAAATTCCTCACCCTCTTCTATACTGTGGTGACACCCTCCCTCAATCCTCTCATCTACACGCTGAGAAACAAGGAGGTTAAGTGGGCTCTGAGGAGACTGCTGTGGAGGGACCCACATCAGGGAGAACCACGAAATGTACTCATCAGTCCCCTGGTGCTGAGGGCTTAGCATCACTAGTTAGGGCTTCTAGGGCTTCCCATGTCTAGGGGTCACAGCTTCAGCTCCTCAGTAAAACAGGTGTGACATTTCCTTTCAATGGCATCCTGAAGTTACTACTCTAAGCCCTTCTGTCCTATCCTCCTTTCCAGAATTGTTATGTGTCTATTTTCTGGTAAAGTCTCTATGAATACATGAACATGTTTATAGACAGGTGCATGTGCATACGAATCATACTTCCAGGAATCCCGAAACTATTGCTCTGGTCATGAACTAACGCCATGAGCAAACAGTTGTGGCAAATCTAGTTTCTCATCTGGAAAGCCAGCTCCAGCTGGAGGGGGCAGAGCGCTGGTCACGGCTGCACCGGGTGGGTCTAGCTGAGGACCGGGCTCTGCAGTAGGGCTCCGTCCACAGCGCCTTGGCCGGTGGGGGCCCTGCAAACCCACAGTCACCTGCAGTTTGTCTTATTAGGGATTGTTGACTCTTGTGCATTCAGCAGGGCATCTGGGGTTCCACGCACCCAGGAGCTTTCTGATTTCTCCCAGCCCCGGAGAAAGCCTCCAAGGAGAATGAGCCACGAGACCAAGTATTTCTCTATTACGTGTCTCTTGTCACCACAGAGCAGCCCCCAATCTCTTTTGATTGATTGACCCCTTAGTGCTATACCTGAATCAAGGACAAATAAACACAATTGAAGTATTGTCATTGAGTGTGAATATTTAAGTTTCACAAAAGTAAGCAGATTTATTTATAAATAAAAGTGTTTCTGTCATTATAACATTCCCTTTCATGCATATTATAATTTCACAGAATTTATAAAAAGTTTTCTTCATATTGAATATGAAGTTTTTATCTATTCTGTTTTGTTTATCCTAACATAACTGAAAATTTGGGTAATTAAAACAATTTTTAATGTTTTTTTTTAAATTTATTTGTGAGGGAGAGAGACAGCATGAGCAGGGGAGGGTCAGAGAGAGAGGGAGACACAGAATCAGAAACAGGCTCCAGGCTCCGAGTCCTCACCACAGAGCCCGATGCGGGGCTTGAACCCACGAACTGTGAGATCATGACCTGAGCCGAAGTCGGATGCCCAACCGACTGAGCCACCCAGGCGCCCCCCCAAGTAATTTTTAAAATTTGAAAAATATTGGCTATGTTTTCCCTATATTCACAATAGTTATTGGTTTACAAAATATTATCAAAACCCTTATTGGCTTTAATTCTAGAGCCCACTTAGATATATTTACAATGTACTATTGGTTTATAAATGTGGTTTTGAAAAAAAAATGCTTTTAATAAAGATTAATCCTAAGCAGTTGTTTTAATACAGATAAGTAACTCTAGGTGAATATAGTAAGTTGAATGAAATGATTAAAAAATAACCACCTTGGAGGAAAAAACATCATCTACTAGAAAGACATTTAAAAAGTGCCTTAGGTGTTGTTCATACAAACTACTGTTTTTATTTCTCTGTTCACATGATAGAATTTGATTGACATTTGATGGAAATTAGATTAACTGTGGTCAGATTTAAATAAATATTTTTATTGATGGATTATGACAGCCAAATAACTAATCAGCTGTATGATTACCCAAATCATTCAAAATATTATAATTTCAAATAGACAATAAATGAAAGCACTAATAAAAATGGTATCCTTATGTCCACAATAAGATGAAAATTTTTATATTTTCTATATATTCTCTACATTTTTCTCAGTTATACTTAGAGGTATGCATGATTATCAGTTTGTTTGCATTTATCCAAAAACATTTAAATATATTTTAATGAAAAATATATAGATATTAGTGTTTTTAAATTTACATAAATAATATTAAACTACATGTATCGCTTTAAGAACTAGTCACAAAGATATTCAGATTATTTAATTGTATGCATGTATCTCATTTAGTTAAGAATATTTCTATTGTTCCAAGTTTTTTATTATTTCCAAAAATGTTGCAATAAAGGTTCTTGTGTATAGATGCCAGTTTTTATGTACTTTTGTGTGAGTGATTCTGTGTGGTCGATAACTACATGTGGAATCCTTCTGATAAAGGAGATGTCCTTTAGAAACTACAGAAATTAGCTGATACTGCAAAATTTTTCTGCATGTAACAATATTGATTTACACTTCCACCATGACTATATGAGGACCTTATTGCTCATCCTCCATTCAACCCATGCTGTAGCCAGATTTGAACACCAGAAACTATGCCCAGCTAAAATGCTGAAAGTACACTGTTTCCACATGCAACTGTTGAAAAGATTGCATTGTTTTTCTCCTATGATAACCCATTATGTAGTTCCTGTGTCAATAGATTGTCTATCTCGAAATAATACCTGTGTCCTGGAATAAGCTGGATTTGTCTGTGATGTATTGTTTTTAGAATATTCCTTTTATATTCAAAATATCTTTTTATTTTANCCCATGGTCCTCCGTTAAGTTCCTCCTAATCCTCCTATATGTGCAAACATGTGATATTTGTCCTTCTCTGCCTGACTTATTTCGCTCAGCATAACACCCTCAAGGTCCATCCATGTTGCTACACGTGGCCAGATTTCATTCTTTCTCATTGCCATGTAGTATTCCATGGTATAGATAAACCACATCTTCTTGATCCATTCATCCGTTGATGGACACTTAGGCTCTTTCCATGTTTTGGCTATTGTTGGGAGTGCTGCTATGAACATTGGGGTACATGTGCTCCTATGCATCAGCAACAAAATATCTTTTGAGAGTTTTTGTAAAATTATGTAAAATGTAAAATTGTATTTGGGTTTTTAATGGAGATTGGAAAATAACATAATTTTCTTATGTCATCCATGTTCTGTTTATGCATTAAAGTTATATTGGTCTCATAAAATGTGTGGGGCAACTTTCTATTTCTTACTAAATTTGGTAGAGATTAAATAAGCTTGGAATTAATAGTTATTTGAGTTTTGCAGAAATCACATGGAACAGATCCAGCCTTGTGATGCTGAGGATACATTGTTGGCTATTTGTAATCCTGACCTCATTAAAAAAATATATATTGTTCTATTCAGGCCTTTTCCTTGCTGAGCGAATTTTGACAATTTATATTTTTCTCTAGAAAATTATTCATTACATTTAGATTTTAAGTTATTGGCCCAACATTCTTCCTGAAATAATGTGTTGTGGCATTAAATCTTTTTTACACTGTGTCATTTTTTATCTTAATGACACTTACTCATGTAAATACCCAGAGGTTTACTATTTTATTAGTTTTATCAAAGAATCAGCTTATTATGTTATTGATCAAATCTATTTAATTGTATTAGTGTTCGACTTCATTTCTCCTTTTTATCTTTATTATCTCCTTTATTCTATTTTCTTTGGGCCTATTTTGTTGTACTTTCCTTAACTTAGTATTTTGTTAGCCTGTGTTCTTCCAATTTACCAATAAATGCACTTGAATCTATAAATTCCCTTTAAGTACTGCTGCAACCCACACATTTCTACTCATATTTTGTTGAAATTTAGTTATAAATGTTTGTAAATTTAATTTTTATTTATTCTGTAACTTGAATTTTTTTAGGAATGTGGTTTTTGAACTCGAAACTCCTGGAATGTTGACTATAATTTTGTTAATGCTATTTTATTTTTGGTTATTATTGATTTTTTATTTTACTGTATGGATTGGAAAGTATAATCTGAGAAAAATCCTGTAAGATCATTGGCTTGTCATTTTCACGTGGTAGCTCTGAAAAATTTGGTCCTAAGCCTTGTTTTTTAAATTTAACAGCATAGACTGGAAATCACTCAAAATCATTTCATGGGGAAAACAAATTGGTAAAATTAATAACTTAATTCAGCCTATGGCCGATCAAAGATGTATCTTGTGATATCTAAGCCACTAAAGGAATAAGGCGNAGCTGCTGTCTGAGCCGTTAGCAAACCCTCATGCATCCCAGCACCTGTGAGAACTGGGTGTGGGGACCTCGGGTAACGCCTCTCCAGGTTCCTACAGCTGTGTTGTGACCATGTTCATTTCCCTTAAGAGCTGGTATGTGGCTGATTTCCAAGCATATGGAGCCAGAATTCATCTGTACGTATGCAAATTTTGTAAATTACATAAAAATCTTTTAAATCATATATGTTACTTATTTTTAGTTAATTTTTCTCCTTCTATTCTTGAATTCAAATATGATTCTCTTCTTAAAAGCATTTTCACCATGGAGACCCTCGATAAAAATTTCCCACTTTTTTCTTTTAATATCCTGAAATGCGTTTGCTTTCTTATTTTTTTGTATGCTTACATATTTTTATCGTACACACAACTCACAGAAAGAATTAATTCCATATCATGTAACAATAATTGTGGATGGAATGTCTAAAACATTTTTATGGAAGGAAATAAGGTGTTTCATGGAGTTATGAGGGATTTGAGAGTCACGTGGGGCAGATGTGTGTGGGAACACTTTCCCCAGGGACCCGGGCAGAGAGTCAGAAGGGACTCTCAAGGGCTAGAAAGTGCTTAAGACTCTGGAATGAGGATTTGCCAGACTTCTGAGATCTAATCTGGCAATTTATATACTATGTCTAGGCTAACATATTTTGGAAAAACTGTCTAGTGTTGGACTCACATATTAAATAATTTTGGTAGCCAACTTCTTTCCATGATTTGGCAATCAGAACAGAGTGTCTCCAAAATTGCCACCACTGTTACCACAGAAGGTCCTTACACAGGCTGCAGGGTGCACGGTGTTCATCCTTCTCTTTCCTCTTGGGTCCATGTGTGCCTCTTTTCAAAGAGAAGATTTGCATGGTCCTCCAATATCTACCCATGAGTTAAAGCTTTTTTCTTACCCAGGGTTCTCCGGAGAGCTGCCTTGACCTCCTTATTCCGCAAGCTGTAGATGATGGGGTTGAGCATGGAGGTCACCACTGTGTAGAAGAGAGCTAGGAGCTTATCTGTTCCTGGCGAATGGCTGGCCTTGGGCCTCAGGTAGGTGACAGACCCTGAGCCATAGAAGAGTGTCACTACAAGCAGGTGGGAAGAACAGGTGGACAAAGCTTTCCGGCGGCCTTCAGGTGAGGGCATGATCAGCACGGCAGCTAGGATTCTGCCATAGGAAGCAACGATTAGTAGAAACGGGCTGGAAATGCAAAGAATGGCCACAACAAAGACCGCGGCCTCATTATGGGATGTGTCTCCACAGGCAAGAGCCAGGATAGGGGGGAGGTCGCAAAAGAAGTGGTCTATTTCACAGGGGCCACAGAAGTTCAAGGAGAAAATATAGTTGGTCTGGCCCAAGCCTACCACGCAACCCACTGCCCAGGAAACCACGGCCAGCTGGGCACATAGCCCACGGCTCATTCGCGTTGCATAGTGCAGCGGGGAGCATATGGCCATGTAGCGGTCAAAAGCCATGGCTGCCAGAAGACAGCACTCACTGATGGCGAACAGCGTAAAGAAGAACATCTGCGTGGCANATCTGCTCATTAACATCACTTGAGATCGTGTGTGTACATTTGTTTATAACACATCACTGTTTATCACACAGTGACGTGTGATGCTGGCACATGTAACACAAAAGTGTGCTTTCTCAGGTTGTATGTTGTTATGAACAGACAAGTAAATGAGGTGCATTCACAAAACCCCAGCATAAAAATGTGCATTCTTGGATACACACATACACCCACACACAGAAGCACATACCTTCCAATCCATACCAAGTAGCATAGTAATCAAGAGTGTTTCAGAGCTATTCTATCTGGGTTCAAATCCTCATACAGCCATCTAGGGCTGGGTCAAAGTCAACATTTACCGAAATTATCTGTTCCTCAGTGTTCCCATTTTAAAAAGGAGGTGACAGTGGTATGTCACTAATGGGGTTACTACGAGATTGAGTTAATTCCCATGAAAGCACTTGGAAAGTGGTTCAGTGCACAGTAAGCATTAGCATAGCAGCGGCTGTGTCCACATACACTGTGGCGTTGGTCACCACAGATTCACCTTCACACACACTCCCTCTTGTGGGATTTTACATTCCAGCCCTGACCATTCCTCCTGCCTCCTCTTCACCCCCGTGTCCTGTTTTGCTGCACACCTGCTGTGATGGAAAGAGGAACATCAGAGAAGGCACACAGGCATCCATACTCACACATCCGACACACACATCCGTGCAAACACAAAAAGGCCTCCTGATGTTATGTCCTGAGAAAAAATACTTATGTTGTGGATCACTTTAATCTGTTAATTTGGTGTCCATTGAGCTTTGCAAAGGACCCAAAGTTAAGGATGGGAACAAGTGATCTGATTCAAAACTGGGAAATAAGAAATAAGTCTGCATAATGATAGGGGCTCCCACATCAAGTAGTCTATTACAATGGATCTACATGGATAGTAAAGAATTTATAAACATTTCCCTTGCATTGTCATTCATTTTAACATCTGTATTTCCCACGATGTCACACAATTCAGTGAAGCCTGAGGCAAAAAACAGACAATGGCTTACTTATCTTTGTTTCCACCCAAAAGATTTTCTTGAATTTCCTGACTCCTCAATGAGGGTCTATGCAGTTTTACTGCTTAGACAGAAAATTCCGCCTGTGGAGAAAGTGTCAACCCATTTGTCAGTCACACATGTGCACAGGCCTCTTACCCCTCATGTCTTCCTATATTGGGAAGACGGCAGTTTCCTGAGTGATGCCGAGAGCGCTTCCAGGCGGGAAGTCCCCAGCAGAGAAGGACAATATCTGACTCCTTCTCAAGCAGTGGCATCCTAATGGTCTCCTTTCCTAAATGACCAACCGGTTTGGACAGCAGACAGGAAATGCCGAGCCTGTCTTGGGTCAGGGAGCCGGGCACACAGTGGGGCTGCTTGCGCAGACTAATGCATGCTATGGCAGCTGATACTTTAGGACTCACAGGATGGACAAAAAAAAAGTCATCCCATGATAAGGACATTTTAAAACCTCACAAGTTCAGAGACAATTGGAGAAATGGGAAACAAGAGGTAGCAAAGGTCTGTGAGCATTTCTAAATATTTAAACAGACAAAGAATGGCACTCTGCCTAGAAATAAACACTAAATCATATAAAAATAAATGTCTAGGACGCACTGGAGGTGAGGATACGACCAAAGGCAGTCAGTCTCTTCTCGCTCCCTCCTGTCACTTGGCCTGATACTGAGACAGGTAAGATCTGATGTTTAAATCACACTCCCTGTTGTTTTCAGGATTTACTCTGTTGGCCTTAGTCTGGGGACCCTGAGGTCCACGTAGTGGAGACCAGCTTCATGTACCCTGATCGCTGCTGTGGAGACAGTGAGGAACTGGAAGCAGAAAGAGCCCCAAGCCAGTACGGCAGCGGAGTTTGAACGTCGCTTCTGTCTCTCACCTGACACATTTGCTTGGCTTGAAGTTTCTGATTCATCATTTCCATGTAAAGGAAGGATGATGAATCCCTTCTTATCTTTCTTGATACGTTGTTTTGAGTTAAAAATGCAAACGTTGTAGAGGCAGACCATGAATAAAAAGTAAGAAATGGCCATTAAAATGCAATTTGTCAGGATCAAAACCTCTTGTCTTTTAAAACAATGAATGAACTCCTAGGACACTGTATGGAGTATCTTATATTATTATCATTCTCTATTGTTACATTATAATATATACAAAATAAATATATTATATGTCATATAACATATATATTATTATCCGTCTATAAGAGTAACTAACCTATGAAGAGTCTGTGATCAAGCAAATGGCAACGTCATATAACCTAAAGATATAGAAGTTTTATGCCACAAAATAAATTCTATTCACAGATTCCTATTCAATGTAACCAGATTAAGTGGTCCTCGGACACTGGCAAGGTTCTGAAGGTTTACACCTTGACATGGACGTTCAGTGATGGTGGATGTATGAGAGAAACGGGGAAAATGAGGTAATTTTAATGCCCAGCCCTAAGAGCCGGGGCAAATTCTATAGAGTTCTGCTTTGGAAGGAACCCAGCACAAGCAATTCATTTGGGGTCATCTCCACATAGTTAGAAATATTCCTTGACCTACTCATTCTCTCATTAATCTCTGTCTTCATAACAAAATGTTTCTTTTCTCCTATCAACCAAAGGAAAACATGTTATACATTATTAGACTTTGTATCTGAAACAGCAAGGTGCCTGGCATACAAGAAACACTCAGTAGATTTTCATTTCTAAAATGTCTAAATAGTAGATACAATTTATGTAAATGGCTCATTATGGACTATAGAAGTGGTTACCCATTCCTTTCCACAATTCCTCCATAAGCGCTTCCTCGAGGACCTGATGAGGTGATGCCTTAACATAGCACAGCAGAAAGTATTTGTCATTCGATTGGTGTAACGTGTACAGGACAATCTAGATATTTCCTTCCCCAACAGTAAGAGGTATTTCTATTTCCTATGAAGTAATTAATTTAGAACAACTCAGCAATTTTACGACAGAAATATGGAATTGGGTAGGCTATTACACTCTCCAGAGAAGGAGGAAACAGCTGATTAGATAGTGATCAGAACTGAAAATGCTGCAGGTGCTGGCTCTCTGTTCCCCACTCGAATCCACCGTCTCCTACAGCCTCTCTTCTTGAAACATCACTTATGCCACATACCTTTAATCATAATGTTCAAGGGAAAAGCTAGGTGGTGATGGCTTATGCTGAGCCACTCCCTGGTTTTCTCTGCTCCCTCCCCTTACAACCTCTCAAAATCTGGAGGCTGGTAAGTCCACCGATCCTCTAGGGCTGTGCATCCAGAACCTTCGGTTGTGCTCAGTGCCTTACAGCTCTCAGGAGGCCCCTGTGTCTCGTGGGACCACGTGCCTCCAGCAATGCCTTCTGCGCTCCTGTTGTGAACCCCCCCCCACGGAAGTGTGCAAGGCTGTGCCAACAACACGGTGACATCTTCGAGCCTTCCTCCTTCCAGGAAAACAATGGAGCTTGAACAGTTATATTTGGATTTTTCTGGTTCTGGATCCTGAGCCTTCCTCCTCTCCCAGGAGGCAGATTTTTCCCCACAGGAGAGTGTCAGAGTGTGATTCTGTCTCTCAGAAATTGTCATGGGCAGGTCTGCCTCTATCTGTTGGTAAATGCTAACATTTAGGGCAAAAGAAGTAAATGTAAAAGACAGAAAAATCAATAGTTAAATATAATGAATAACCAATAATATGGGTAACTGCTACCTCAGTCTGTGTACATAGCATGATATGAATCCAATGAAATG
Organism: Crocuta crocuta; assembly: GCF_008692635.1. Lineage (NCBI taxonomy): Eukaryota > Metazoa > Chordata > Mammalia > Carnivora > Hyaenidae > Crocuta > Crocuta crocuta. Next base: position 21,690 of record NW_027532672.1, on the reverse strand, counting down.
TACCATTGCAACCAAATCTTTGACAACTCTGTTAATATAAAATATTGAGATTTTAATTTTTTCCGATTAAACAAAGTCAAGAAAAACAATTATGAAAACTACATAAGTAAAGTTTATGTCATATTATACTGGCACAGTTAATATTTATTCCAGGTATTATGAAAGACTCAAATTAATAGGTCATAATAATCTTATTGTTACACATGAGTTTGGCAAAGTGTCTACTTTTTTTCTATCAAGGGTAATAATAACAAAATGGTCAAAAGTCAAAGGATATATTAGCATAGTGGAAAAAACAGTAGGTACTGAATGCCTACTATTTAAATGCTACAGCAAAGTGGGTGAGGTACTGTGTACGTGTTATTGTCATGACACAAAGGCTAAGGAGAAAGACTAGGAAAGGAGAAAGCGTCATCAAGGTAGAAAATTCCCCTTTTCGGAGCCCC
>NW_027532672.1:13131-21149 GCF_008692635.1 Crocuta crocuta | reverse complement strand
ACTCCTCACTTGTGTCTGTCCACTTGCGTCACCACAGGTGCTCTGCAAGGTTTGCATGCGTGCCCTCCTCCTGAGTGTGCGCGGCGCCCGCACGGACGGCCCCAGCACACGCACGTGGCCCTCTCCGGCACACACGACGCACGCGCGCGCGCCCAGCTCCCGTCTGCGTTCGTCCCAGCGGCGTCGTGACTCCGGCCTCTCAGCCGGCGACGCCTGGACTCCGCGCGCGTCCCTCCCGTCCCCGCGCAGCTGCTGACGGTTGCTGGGAGCAGGTGGGCTGGTCAGCGGGCGTCCCCGAGCCGCTGCGGCGTGAGAAGACCCCCTTGTGCCTCCCACCAGCGGCCCGGGCCCCACGCGTCCCACGCGCAGAACTGCTTCCTTCCAGCCTCGGCCGTGTGGACNGTCCCGGGGAGGGGGCGGTGTGGGCGCAGCGGCCGCGCGCCCTGGGAGCCCCTCCCCTGTGCGGTGCTCGTCACGGCCAGTCGGCTGGTGTAGACGTGTGTTCCGTGAGGTCGAGCTCGTGGCGTCTTCCCTGCTCCCCCACCCCCGGCGCTTCTCCTGACCTCACGCGGGCGCAGTGTCCACGCACCGGCGGGGTCGGGTCCATGCGGGNTCTCACATTTAGGCTTCTTTGGTTTGCTAGTCTTTTTTTTTTTCCTAATGTTTTATTTATTTCTGAGAGAGAGAGACAGTGTGAGCAGGGGAGGGTCAGAGAGAGAGGGAGTCACAGACTGAAACAGTCTCCAGGCTCTGAGCTGGCAGTCAGCACAGAGCCCGACGCGGGGCTCAAACCCACGAACCTCGAGATCATGACCTAAGCTGAAGTTGGACACGTAACCGACTGAGCCACCCAGGCTTCCCCGGTTTGCTAGTCTTTAAATGACAAAAGAATTTGGAATCAGAGCTCCTTTGGGCCTCCTTAGATAAGCTAAGTCAAGTCATTGTATATTGGCCAAATTGATTCAGGAAAATGAGGGTTTTGTATAGCTGTATAAATCAAGATTTAATATTTCCCAAATCTTAAGCCAGGTCATCTTTTGCTAAAAAACTAATGGAAACCAATGTCACTGTGTTTAGGGACATGAGCACATGAAGGATGTCCCACCAAGTTCAAAGGGAATCAGGTCACTACTAAGTATTCTCATCAGTGAGGATCCTGGAGAGATCTAATGATATTTAGCTGTACGTCTTTATTTCCTTTATTGTACATGAACACTTTGGCTCTACTTTATTTTTTTTAACGTTTTTTAAAAAAATTTATTTCTGAGAGAGAGCGAGAGACAGCATGATCAGGGGAGGGTCAGAGAGAGAGGGAGACACAGAATCTGAAACAGGCTCCAGGCTCTGAGCTGTCAGCACAGAGCCCGACGTGGGGCCCGAACCCACAAACTGTGAGATCATGACCTGAGCTGAAGTTGGATGCTTAATCGACTGAGCCACCCGGGTGCCCCCTTTTGTTTCTACTTTAAATCATGTTCTGTTACATTTATGTCTCTAATGTGCACAAGAGTTGATAAAATTTTCAATTTTTATAAATATATATATTTTTAGCAAACAGATCACTGTTCCTTATCTTCATAAAGAGGGAGATAATGAAAATATTCCTCTTGAAATGCAAAGGAGTCCTGTTTGATTTACAAATAATAATATACTATCAACTTATCCCATTTGACGTGAATTTATTAGTTTTATAAAGTATAATATACATAAAGAGGAAAACACTAAACATAATTGAATTATCACAAAGTGAGAACAAAACACATGCAACCACTTCCAAATGGAAATCAGGAACGTTACCCAGCCTCCAGAACCCCTCATATCCATCCCATTTGCTGTTTCCACTTTGCTCCCCAAATGTAATCACCATGCAGATGTCTACAAAGTTTGTTTTACCTGTTTTTGAAATTTTCATGGGTCAAAACCTGGAGTGCTAATCTTTCCATTTGACTTGTTTGTGAGATTCATCTGGGATATTGCAGGTAGCAAGACTTTGTTTCATTGCTGTGCAGTATTATATATCTGAATATATTACAGTTTTGTTGACCTACTTTACTACTGATGAATAGTTGGTAATTTCTATTTGGTTTTATTATTGATAGTGCTTGTATAAACATTTTAGTTGAGCTATTTTCTGAGTACCTGTAGCAGCAGAATTCCTAGGTACTAAGACATGCATACGCTAGGCTTTAGTAGAGGCACTGCCTACTGGTTTCCAAGATGGATAAACCACTTAGACTCCCACCAGCCATGGATGAGAATTCCATCTACTCACATTTTTGCCAACACTTCGAATTATCAGTCTGTTTTAGTTTAGGTAGACCTGTAAGTATGTTCTGGTATTACATTGTGAGTTTAATTTGCATTTCCTTGGTGACTGATGTAGGTGAACATCTTTTTGTATATTGATCGGTCATTTCATTTTTTGTGAAGCACTTCAGGACATTTTTCTATTAGGTCATTTGTCTTTCTTCTTGATTCATAAGTATTCTTTATATATTCTGGTCTAGCTTTTGGAGTTGTATTATAAACATCTTCTCTCACTCTGGTTTGCCTTTTAATGGTATCTTGTAATTAGCAGAAGTTTCTAGAATTAACGTGGTCTAATTTATCAGTCACTGCCTTTATAGTTAGTGCTACTTATGCAGTATGTTTTTTTAAATGCTTGCCAACCCCAAGATCATGATCATATTCTTCAGGGATGTTTACCAGATGCTTTAATATTTTGCCATTCAAATTTATAATATATAAAATCTAAGTAATTTTTGAGAGAAAAGTGTCAATATTTATTTTACGTGGGTAGACAAAGTACTATTTATCTTATTAAATATTGCCATGTCTCCTCTTCACTGCCAAGTTTGTTATAGACCTAATGTCCAGGTTCCATGTGGGTCTGCTTCTAGATTCTCTATTGTGCTTCATTGTTTTCCTTGACTGTTCTTGCACCCCAAAGAGACCATAATTGCTGTCTCTTTATAATAAATCTTGATATCAAGTACTCCAAGTCCTCTGACTTTGTTCAAGAAGGTAAAGTTGCAAGCCTATGTCCCTTTCTAGCAATATATAAAAAAGAAATAGGTGATAATAAAGTTGATTTTATTTTAGGAATTCAGAGTTCTCTTTAATGTTAAAAAGTCAGTTAACAAAATATGTTATATTAGAAAAAGTAACAAGGGAAAGTTATATAATCATTTCAAACAGCTGTATAAAACATCTTTTTTCCCTTTATACAGTAAAAGCTGTGTACAATACAGCATCCATTTACATTAACATAAAGACACACTTATAGCATACCAGCAATAGAAGACAATTTTCTTAATCTGATAAAGGGTAGCTGTAAAAGTCGCAGAAGAAGGGAAGGTCATCCCTTATGCTTAAAAAATCCAACAAAATGGAAGAACCAACCATTTTAAGGGAAATTTCCCAGGGTTATAATTACCATATGTGACCAAGAAATGAAGCCCAGAAGTTCGGGACCATGCACACAAGATTATTTGAAATATTCCATCCTGGACCTCTTATACACTGAAAGTCCCAACAGATGCCCAGTAATCANCTGAGCTGACAGTCAGCACAGAGCCCGACGTGGGGCTGGACCCACGAACCGGAAAATCATGACCTAAGCGAAAGTCGGAGGCTTAACCGACTAATCCACCCAGGCGCCCCTATGGTTTATTTACTTTTGAGAGAGAGAGACAGCATGAGCAGGGGAAGGGCAGAGAGAGAGGAAGACACAGAATCTGAAACAGGCTCCAGGCTCTGAGCTAGCTGTCAGCACAGAGCCCAACGCAGGGCTCGAACCCACAAACCGTGAGATCATGACCTGAGCCGAAGCTGGACACTTAACTGACTGAGCCACCCAGGCACCCTGCCCTTACTTTTCTACATGGGATAAATATCAGGCCTGTAAATGAGGATCAAACTCACTAATTTTTCTTTTTTAACTCTGCCAAACAATTTGAATATCAACTTTATTTACATAAAGACAGAATCCAGAAAAGGACAGTGTACTTGCAGAACCTACTCCCTACCCCCCTACCAAGTCACAAACAATGTAGGATATGGGAGTGGGTAATGATGATCCCTTAGAGAGGTTTGGGACTACAATGTTTGTAATATCTGAGATGTAATTTTTCATCTCCTGTATATACTTCTGAAATACAGCACATGTGCACAATGCATACACACAAATATATATGTATACAGATATATTAGAAAAAATGAGGAAATTTATATTTTCTTAGTATTAAAATACATAAGGTTTGGAATAGAGAAGGAAGAATCAATTGATATATATTACTTAAAAGATGACAGATCAAGAGAATGAGAAGACAAGCCACAGGTTGGGAGAAAATGTTTGCAAAAGACATATCTCATAAAGGTCTAGTATCCACCATATATTAAAAGCTTTTAAAACTCAACAGTAAGTAGGGTGCCTGGGTGGCTTAGTCGGTTAAGCGTCCGACTTTCGCTTAGGTCATGATCTCGCGGTTCGTGGGTTCGAGCCCCGCGTCGGGCTCTGTGCTGACTGCCAGCTCAGAGCCTGGAGCCTATTTCAGAGTCTGTATCTCCCTCTCTCTCTGACCCTCCCCTGCTCACGCTGTCTCTCTCTCTCTCTCTCTCTCCTAGAAATAAATAAAAATATGTAAAAAAACTCAACAGTAAGAAAACAAAACATTTGATTAAAAAGTGCACCAAAGACCTTAACCGCAGCAAAGAAGATACATAGATGGCAGATTAGTGTATGAACAGATGCTCCGTATCATATATCATTGTGTAAATGCAAATTAAGTATGTGAGATACTACCATATGCCAATTAACATGAGCCAATTCCAGAACAAACACCAGATGCTAGTGAGGATGTGGAGCAACAGGAATGCTCATTCATCCCTGATGCGAATGCAAAATGGTGCAGCTGCTTTGGGAGACACTTTGGTGGTTTCTTACAAAACTAAACACACTCTTTCCATGTGATCCAGCAATCATGCTCCTTGGTATTTACCCTAAGTGGTTGAAAACCTATGTTCTTACAAAAACCTGCACATGTACGTTGCCAAATCATGGAAGCAAGGACCAAGACTGTGCTTCAGTAGTTGAATCCAAGAAACTGTGGTCCGTCCACACAGTGGAATATGACTCAGCACTGAAAAGAGATGAGATATCCAGTCATGGAAAGACATTGAGGAAACTTAAATGCATATTAAGTGAAAACAGCTGGTCTGAAAAAGCTACATCCTGTATGATCCCAACTGTGTGACATTCTGGAAGAGACAGAACTGTAGAGACAGTGAAGAGTTCAGGGTTTGCCTGGGGCTGGGGGAGGGAGGGATGAATAGGTGGAGCACAGAGGGTGTGTAGGGCAGTGAAAACACTCTGTGTGATACAATCATGGCGGGCACATGTCGTTGCGTATTTATCTTAAACCCACAGAATGGACACTGAGAGTGAACCCTTGTGTAAATGATGGACTTTGGGTGATAACGATGCGTCACTGTGGGTCCATCAATTATAACAAATGTACCCTCTGGTGTAGAGAGTGGGGGAGGCTGTGTGTGCAGGGGCAGGGCTGTAGGGGTCTCTCTGCATCTCTCAGTTGCTGTAGATCTAAACCTGCTCCTCTAGAAATGAAGTTTGATAGAAAAAGATGACAGACATTTTGTCACATCTTCAAACAGTTCAATTTCCATTCTCTTTGGGAGAATTGAACTATACACCCACTGCTCATAGGCCGAAAGGACCACTGTGTGTCACCATTAATAAAATAAGTTAAAATAAGTTGTGCGTTGAGAGTAGCAGTCTTTGAGAGTAGATGCTTTTTCATATTCTTCTGCTGTAAATTCACCCAGATGAAGATGTGGTATTTTTTGCTCCTCTGTTCCCAGTGTGAAACCATAACTTGCACAAGAAAATAGGAAAAGAAGTAATTAAATTAAAGTTTAATAAGATACATTGATATCATATGTGCAGAATTTATATGCTTTCTTGTTTTTCAACTTGGAGAAAAATGTCTATTTGTCTATTTGGCCTGCTGAGAATAACTATTCTAATGCTGATAAAGATGATTGAGCACCAAAAATAAAATATATAATGATTAGGAAACAAGTGTTTTCAGATCAAAGGCCATTGCTGAGAGATACACATGTTGTCTGTATGTTGGCCATGAGGAAAAACTTCCATATAAGAACATGTAGAATGTTAAAAATATGCTAAAAGAGGCTTCTAGAAGGGTCAGATAAATGAACAAACAGGCAGAGACATTTCAGAGATCTTTCTATACGTCCATGCCTTTTTTTCCAGAACAGTGTCGATGCTCACAGCATGCACATGGCTCCCTGAAGATGCCTCATCCTAATATTGATTAAAATGAGGTCAGAGATACCACAACTATACTGACAACATAAGAAAATATGAATGAAGGAAATGAAGCTCCCTCTTGAGTATAAGGGTATTCTGCCAATTTTGTGACATAATGTAGTTATTTCAAACAGTCCTCTTCCTGTTTTTTAAACAAGTCTCAAGATTAGTCCCTTAGTCATCAGTTTTAATGTGCTGTGTGATAAGAAACTTATTTCGTTATTAATTTAAAACTTCGTTGGAAAAGACAACATGGTAACAAGTGCAATATTTTACTAAAATCTATGAATATGCATTATCTACTTTTATTTTTTTAATTTATTTATTTCTGAGAAAGAGAGACAGCATGAACAGGGGGGTCTGAGAGAGAGAGGGAAACACAGAATCTGAAGCAGGCTCCAGGCTCTGAGCTAGCTGTCAGCACAGAGACCGATGGGGGGCTCGAACCCACAAATCGTGAGATCATGACCTGAGCCAAAGTCGGACGCTTAACTGACTGAGCCACCCAGGTGCCCCATGCATGATCTATTTTTAGAACTCTTTCATTATTTTGGGAGGAGAATCGTCAGCATTTTACTTCCTCTGAAACCCAAGGGTAACAGGAGTAGCAGCAGCCACTGTTACTTGGTATCACGGTGATGGCATCCACGGCAGGCATTCTGGGGATGAGGAGCATCTTCTCCTAAGCCGTGCTCCACCCCTGCTCTTCTCTCCCCAGTAGCTTCTTTACTGCTCCCTTGACATCCCTATTTCTCAAGGTGTAGATGAGAGGGTTGAGCATTGGAGTTACAAGTCCATAGAAGAGTGCGAGAAGCTTGCCCTTCAATTCGGCTGAATTGCTCTTGGGTGCCATATATGCATAACCACTGATGGCTGAACCATAGAACATAATGACCACCAGCAGATGAGACCCACATGTGTTGAATGCCTTCTTGCGACCCTCGGGAGATTGGATCCCAACCACTGCCCTGACAATGTTGATGTAAGAGAACAGAATTAATCCAACAGGTATAACTTTTATGATCACCACAGCGGCATACATCTCGACTTCGTTGGTCCATGTATCAACACATGATAATTGAAGCATAGCAGGTACCTCACAGAAGAAATTTTCTACCCGATATTGACCACAGCGAGGTAACAGGAAAGTCAACACTGTTTGCACCAAGGAGTTACTGAAACCTGTTCCCCAAGCCACTGCCGCCATTTGTTGGCAAAGCCGAGAATGCATGATAACTGTGTAATGGAGAGGCTGGCAGATAGCGACATAACGATCAAAGGCCATTACTGAGAGAAGTATGCATTCAGTGGATCCTAAGCCAAGGAAGATGAAAAGCTGAGCTATGCATCCTGGGTAGCTGATGTTTCTCTGGTGGCTCTGTATGTTGACCAGCATCTGTGGGACGGTGGAGGTAGTGTAGCAGAGGTCCAAAAAAGAGAGATTAGCCAGAAAGAAATACATGGGCGTGTGGAGTCTGGGATCAAGGCGGGACAAGAAAATGATGGCTGAGTTTCCAAGGAGGGTCATTATGTAAAAGGCGGAGACAGCCACAAAAAGAACCATTTCTAGTCTGGGCCATTCAGAGAAGCCCACCAGAACAAAGCCATTGGGACGAGGAAAGGTGCTGTTGAATCTTCCCATCTGGGCCCCTGCTTGCTGGGAACA
>NW_027532672.1:3669-10884 GCF_008692635.1 Crocuta crocuta | reverse complement strand
GGGAGAAACTTTATTGGAACTTCAATAAATCTCTAGTTTACTCAACGTTTTCTAACTTAATTCATTTCAATTCATTTTTCTTGCTGATTTTTAATGGATTTCTATTATAGCATGTGAAAATTAACCACCTTCTAAAGGCACTATCAGAGAAGGTAAATTCTCCTTTCTTCTGATAATTAAGTCATTATGGCTGAATCTCCAAGTACCAAAGGTAATACACTCATGGAATTGATTTATCATGATATTTAGCCAAGGGATAATTAGTAGGAGTTTACATAGCTAGGGATAATAGCACAAAAAAATTTCACTTAGTTTAGTTATGTCAAAAACATATTTATATTTGTATCAAATATCATGAACTAAAAAAAGTGTAGTTTTCATGGATGGTCTCACTATTCCTTCCATTTAACCAGCTCCAAGTACAAAGATTCTCAAAACCGGCTGTCCTGTAATAAAGCTTCAGTATAATATAATCTTATTTTTTCTGGAAACCATGTCCACACAGTGGACAGAGCTGTGAAGAACATTATATAGATTCTTTGGTATGAGTCCTGGATGTGATAATTACCAAATCTATGACCCTGCACATACACACACATGCTGGGCGTGTGCTTTGTTTTCCTTATGTATCAAGCAAATATATAATTCATGAATGTTTTATTCAAACTTTGAGCAATGTATGATGCATCACATAAATATAAGTATTACTGTTCAGATAATAATAATAGTCACTCAAGAAGTGATTCCATGAGTGAAGGGCTTTTATAAACATGTTATAGTAAGTTTTAGAGAAGCTAGCTTTCTTCTTTTTAAAAAAAAAATTAATGTTTATTTATTCTTGAGAGAAAGAGAGCACGAGTAGGGGAGGAGCAGAGAGAGAGTGAGACAGAATCTGAAGCAGGCTCCAGGCTCTGAGCTGCCAGCACCGAGCCTGACTTGGGGTTCAACTCACCATGAGATCATGACCTGATCTCAGAAGTCAGACACTCAACCGACTGAGCCACCCGGGGAGGCTCTGAAGCTGTCTTTCTTCTGATCACATACATCGTAAACTGCAGTGCAGGCATCAGACATCTGGTTTATGCCTCAGAGAAAATCCTGTGCTTTCAAATACTATTGTATTTATACATACTATTGTATTAGTCACAGGGATTAACAGTTAAAACATTCAGCTACTAACATATTTTATTTATAATGTTAGATATTAGCTGAAAAGGCCATCTCCAATGTCCCCATGCTTGAATCCAAAATCACTCTTTTGTCTGAACTTAAGGACGACAAGCACATTAGACAAAACAGGATTATGTTCTGGCAAGAACAGTTACTTGGTTTTCCAGCTAGCACAATGAAATAATAAAATTAAAGAGTAAAAATACTAGGAAAAATAAAATGTTTGACATAGTTTACACACAATTACTATCCTGAGATCCAATTATTTNTGATTAGATGCACGTAACTATTTACATGCTAGGATAAACATCATTGGTACATGTACATTATGGAAAAGATATGCTTAATGTTTCAGGAGAGAGAAATGTCAAATATCATTTATCCATTGATTAGATAATTACATAGTCAATAAAATTAATTTTAAGTATGCAATACCTATTCGTGATGCTTACAATCTCTTAGTATATGGGCAGGCATAATATAAAATATGAACATTTTCCAAATACTGCTGAGATATATGTAAATATAAACATACAAAAGCATTGGAACACACACTACAAAAATGAACATTGGGATTATCTGTGACTTTGAGATTATAAATGATTTTCATTATATAATTGTGTTCTTCATTTCCACGTTTTATTCAGTGATTAGGCATTCCTTTGATAATTAGCCAGTAAACAATGCATGTTAAACAAGGCATCTAGTCCAAGCAGCATCCCTGTGTAATCCTACTTTGTTCTGGTTATACTGAACAGTCTTCACTGAGCTATGTGCCATGGTCTTGCTATCATATGTGCTAGAACTCCTGGTGCTTGTTACTAGCTTTTTACTGCTATATAATCAGGTTTTGTGCCATAAATGTTCTCTCTCTCCAGACTATTGATTAAATCATTCAAAGAGGCAGTCACTGAGAATAGAGGCTGCATATATTCCATTTGTATAATATTAGTTTTCTGTCCTTGGACAATTGACTCAGGTAATTTTCACATGAGGGTTGTTAGGGAGATTCAATGAGTTGATGTCAAACAGCACAGCGGTAGTAGAATAAAGGATTTAAATGTCAATTGTTTTTATTGTAGCACTTATCTCCCCATGACCACTAAAATACTTCAGTCATCAAAAAAATAAATAAAATACTTCAGTCATCAAAAAAATAAATAAAATACTTCAGTCATCAATTTATTTATAATTAATCATATCCATAGTACAAATATGCAGAATTATTAGATAGGCAGGAAGGAATAGTGATAGTTTAGATCCTTTGGGTTAAATTGTTATCCTGATAAAATGTACACTGTTCCCATAATTACATCAATCTCCATTCATGTTGTCATTTGTTTAATATAAGTATGAGGGAAAAGAGAAGTCTTTGCATAGCCTATGAAAGCTTTTGCTTTTAAGTGCATAATTTCTTTTTTTTAAAATTTTTTGTTTGTTTTTTATTTATTTTTGAGACAGAGACAGAGCACGAGTGGGGGAGGGGCAGAGAGAGGGAGACAGAATCTGAAGCAGCTCCAGGCTCTGAGCTCTCGGCACAGACCGCGATGCGGGGCTCGAACCCACGAACCGCGAGATCATGACCTGAGCCGAAGTCTGACGCTTAACCAACTGAGCCACCCAGGCGCCCCTAAGTGTATAATATCTTAGTACCAAGTAGTATGAAATGTTTTTTTTTCTTTCCTTATCTTCAAGAGAATAGGACATAGCTGTAACCCAGAGGCATAATTAAAATGGTCCTGAAAAAAAGTGTATCTCTTTGTATCATTTATGATGCCTAATGAGTATAATAATACGGTGCATTGCAGCAAACTTCCTGGACTATTGTGTTGCTAAAATGAATTTGTAGTGTCCCTAAATCCAGTGCTAATCCTTTCCAGATTGCTAAACACATACATGCAGTAATAGGACTCCTTAGTAAATAGGGGCTCATCCACTTGATTATTTAAGTCATTTCCAAACCTCTAAGCAGGTGTCTTACCAAGTCTACATTGTTTTGGGGGAAGAGATTGTTCATGTTTCCAAAGAATCGCCCAGCATAACGTCCCACATGTANTATCCATAGTACAAATATGCAGAATTATTGGATAGGCAGGAAGGAATAGTGATAGTTTAGATCCTTTGGGTTAAATTGTTATCCTGATAAAATATACACTGTTCCCATAGTTACATCAATCTGCATTCATATTGTCATTTGTTTAATATAAGTATGAGGGAAAAGAGAAGTCTTTGCATAGCCTATGAAAGCTTTTGCTTTTAAGTGCATAATTTCTTTTTTTTAAAATTTTTTGTTTGTTTTTTATTTATTTTTGAGACAGAGACAGAGCACGAGTGGGGGAGGGGCAGAGAGAGGGAGACAGAATCTGAAGCAGCTCCAGGCTCTGAGCTCTCGGCACAGACCGCGATGCGGGGCTCGAACCCACGAACCGCGAGATCATGACCTGAGCCGAAGTCTGACGCTTAACCAACTGAGCCACCCAGGCGCCCCTAAGTGTATAATATCTTAGTACCAAGTAGTATGAAATGTTTTTTTTTCTTTCCTTATCTTCAAGAGAATAGGACATAGCTGTAACCCAGAGGCATAATTAAAATGGTCCTGAAAAACAGTGTATCTCTTTGTATCATTTATGATGCCTAATGAGTATAATAATACGGTGCATTGCAGCAAACTTCCTGGACTATTGTGTTGCTAAAATGAATTTGTAGTGTCCCTAAATCCAGTGCTAATCCTTTCCAGATTGCTAAACACATACATGCAGTAATAGGACTCCTTAGTAAATAGGGGCTCATCCACTTGATTATTTAAGTCATTTCCAAACCTCTAAGCAGGTGTCTTACCAAGTCTACATTGTTTTGGGGGAAGAGATTGTTCGTGTTTCCAAAGAATCGCCCAGCATAACGTCCCACATGTATCAGACCTTCTGATAAGTAGCAATCCCAAAATTTTAAAAAAAAAAATTACCCTACCCAAACTCAGTACCTTACTTTGCTTTTCTTATTCAAATATTTGAATGTCATGATTCTTTTTTCTTTTACTCTAAATAAATTTTATTCTTAAATTAATTTTAATCCACATGCCATGATCATAGCTCTCCCCTGCTGTACTCTGCAGCCTCTGTTTCCATAAGACAAACCCCTGGTTGTCAAAATGACCTCCACAGAGGACAATTTTCAGTCTCTAAGATCAAGGAGAGCATAAACAGTAGAAGCAATTTCCCTCTTTCAGAACGGAGGCTCCTTGTGTTCTGACAGTGTCTCAGACGTCCTGTGCGCCTTACCTCTCGGGTTTGCTGCACTGCCACCTCGGAAAGTCATGTTTTACTACCCGAAAGCTCCTTGTCTTCTCCACCGTTTGAAAGAGTACAGGGGTACCTGCGTCTTCCTGTCTTTTAATCCTCAGGAAATGTGACTATAGGATCGGGGCTAGAAATTTTGACTTTGGGGAACCAATCTCTCATTTGCAATTAAGCAAAATTCGTGGAGAAAGGGGCTTGGGCCTTAGGGAAAATATTAAAAAGTAGTATCATAAATGATTTACAAAGCAAATGAATCCTCCTGATTCTGCCATTTAGTTCTCCTTCCTATAGAATAAATTCTGCATTTAGAGCTAGCTCTTCCCTAGAGGTTTTTCTACCTCTATATTTATGGACACGTAAGCCAGTTTCCAGCCTCAAGGAAAATTTCAAATCCAAGCATAATTTTCTTAGGGTCATTTTATTGAAATAGGTATTTTTTCTCCCAAGGAATCAATGCTTCCTTGAGGGGTGAGAATTGTAGGAAAAATATATTCTCTGGATTGAATTTTAAATCCATAGTCCCTCTTGTTAGATATATATATTTAACTCATAAATCTTAAAGTGAATATGTAGTGTTTACTTTGTGCAAGTTACCTTTTCACTAGAGCTTAAGATGAAATACATCATTTACTCCTCCCTAGAGCCTCACCAATATAGTATGTTGTCAACTTTTGGGATTTCTTTTTTTTTTTTTTTCCCTTTCTTTTCTGGGCTCTAACTATTCTATTCATTTTTTTTTTAAAGATACAAGTGTCTTTATTTTTGTTCATTTACTTTTAGTTAATTGGATTTCTTTTTCAAACTGATAGTTGAGAAATGGTATCTTCTTGTCATTTTATTTTGCATTTTTATTATTTTGAATGAGACTTATATTCTTTTTTTATATATTTAAAGGCCACTTACCCATTTGTGAAATATCTGTTCATACTTGAATATGCTGCTGCTCATTTCACTATTAGCTTGTAAATCTTTTACTTCTTGATTTTTGGGAGCTCTTTATATATCAGGGGGTTGGCCCTTTGGCAACAATATAAAAGGAGTTTTCTTGGTTGTCATGTGTTTTTACATGTTTCCCATGGAATTATTACACACATGCAGAAAAACATAAAATTCCTAGGCATAACCAGGAGAGAATATATCCACCAAGTCAAAAGTTCCCTGTGCGGCTCATCCAAGTCACCATCACCTCAAACATGATTTTATTACTGAAATTATAAGTCATATTTGCTTTGTTTTGGAATCTGCATAATTGAATTAATCTGGTACATACTATTTTGTGTCTCTTGTGTTTGCAAGATTCACCTATGTTTTTACATGTATTAATATTACTGTATACTTCTATATTTATGAATATGATGCACTCTATGTATTCTTCCTATATTTGGAAAGTTGCATCAGGAGGTATTACAATGTCATACATACATTACATATGTATGCATATATACATATATATTATAATATATATTATATAAATATTATATATATAAAATTGTACACGTCTTTCAGTGAAAAAATTGACACATGTCTTTAGGTCTATACCTAGACTAAAATTTCTGGTTTAGCTGGTGTTGAGTATATTTATTTTTAGTACAAACTGCTAACCAGATTCTGAAGTAGTCAAGATAATTTATTCTCCCACCAGCATTTATAAGCATTCGTTTCCTCCATTGCAGTCTCTTGACCCGGTAACATCAGCTTTTGAAAAAAGTATCTGTTCTATTTGGCACAAAGGGTATCTCATTATGATTTAATTTTCGTTTCCCAAAACTATAAGGATGAACAACTTTTAAAATTAGCCATTTATATATCTTCTTTTGTGAAATGTCTGTTCAAGTCTTTTACCCTTTTTTCTGTAAGACTTTGTCTTTGTCTTCCTGATTTCTAGGAGCTCTTTACATATTCTAGATACATGTACTTATAAGATAAATGCACTAGAAATATTTTCTCCAATTCTGAAACTAATATTTTTATTTTTATTAGAGGTGTCTTAACTTTTGATGGAAATTTTAAATTATAAGCAAATATAAGAGAATAGCACAGTAGATCTGATGTATCCATCACACGGCTTCTTTTTTAAAATTAATTAATTAATTAATGTCTTTAAATAGTTTATTGGCAAGTTGGTTTCCCTATACCACCCAGTGCTCATCCCCACAAGTGCCCTCCTCCATGTCCATCACCCCCTTAGCTCCCCCCCACCCCATTAGCCCTCAGTTTGTACTCAGCATTCAAGAGTCTCTCATGGTTTGCTTCCCTCCGTCTCCCCCACTACTTTTCCCCTTCTTCTCCCTCATGGTCCTCCATTAAGTTCCTCCTAATCCTCCTATATGTGCTAACATATGGTGTCTGTCCTTCTCTGCCTGACTTATTTCGCTCAGCATAACACCCTCAAGATCCATCCATGTTGCTACACATGGCCCGATTTCATTCTTTCACATTGCCATGTAGTATTCCATTGTATGGATAAACCACATCTTCTTGATCCATTCATCAGCTGATGGACACTTAGGCTCTTTCCATGTTTTGGCTGTTGTTGAGAGTGCTGCTATGAACATTGGGGTACATGTGTCCCTATGCATCAGCACTCCTGTATCCCTTGGGTCAATTCCTAGCAGTGCTATTGCTGGGTCATAGGGGAGTTCTATTGTTAATTTTTTGAGGAATCTCCACACTGTTTTCCATAGGGGCTGCACCAGTTTATCTTCCAACCAACAGGATAGGAGGGTGCCCGTTTCTCCACATCCTCGCC
>NW_027532672.1:0-1349 GCF_008692635.1 Crocuta crocuta | reverse complement strand
AGCGTGAGCAGGGGAGGGTCAGAGAGAGAGGGAGTCACAGACTCTGAAACAGGCTCCAGGCTCTGAGCTGTCAGCACAGAGCCCGACGCGGGGCTCGAACCCACGAACCGCGAGATCATGACCTAAGCGAAAGTCGGACGCTTAACCGACTAAGCCACCCGGGCGCCCCGGTATAAAATGTATTTGAAAGCCACTGTCCATCAGTTTGAACTAAGTGAAATATATCAACTACCTCACTCAACAGTAGAGAATGCACTTTTTTTTTTGCAAAATAAATAGAACAGTTACCAAAATAGACTATATAATGAGCCATAACAACTCTGTAAGCTCTGAAGAACAGAAATCGTACAGAGAATTCATAACAGAGTTAAATTATAATGCAATAATAACATGTCACAAAAAGTCTCATATATTTGTAAATTAAACCTAATACTTCCTCAAAATTCTATGTTCTAAAACCAAATTGCCAGTGGATAGTATGATAATGACAACACAATATACTGAAACTTTCTTTAGGTAAAATAATGCTTATAGGAAAATATATAAATGTATGAGTGCCTGGCATCAATGATTCAAGCTGCTATCTTCAGAATTAGAAAAAAAGAAGAGCAAAGTAAACTCAAAGAAAATAGAAAGAAAATCATTTCTAAAAAGAGTGGAGGTTAATAAAATAGAAATTAAATAAAGTAGAAAAGTAACGATTTGGTTTTAGAGAAGATTAATAAAATGATAAATTCCAAGCAAGACTCAAAAATAAATGCCAGTGGGGGCGCCTGGGTGGCTCATTNGAAAGAAAATCATTTCTAAAAAGAGTGGAGGTTAATAAAATAGAAATTAAATAAAGTAGAAAAGTAACGATTTGGTTTTAGAGAAGATTAATAAAATGATAAATTCCAAGCAAGACTCAAAAATAAATGCCAGTGGGGGCGCCTGGGTGGCTCATTAAGTCAAGCGTCTGTCTATACTGTTGATTCAGGCTCAGGTCACGATCTTATGGTTCATGAGTTGAAGCCCCTGTGTCAGGCTCTGTACTGGCATCTTGGGGCCTGCTTGGGATTCTTTCTCTCTCCTCTCTTTCTCACCCTCCCCTATTCATGATCTCTCTCTCTCTCAAAAAAAATAAATAAGCTTAAAAAATGAAAAAATAAATGCCAATACCAGGAATAAAAAGTGATACCACTACAGGTCCTATAGACATTAAACTGTTAATCAAGGGTGTTATTAACAAGTTATTGCCACAACTTCATCACCTTTGACAGAATGAACAACCTCTTTAGAAATACTTACTGTCGTGGGGCGCCTGGGTGGCTCCCTCGGTTAAGGCTCCGACTCTTGGTTTCAGCTTGGTC
>NW_027532671.1:0-470 GCF_008692635.1 Crocuta crocuta | reverse complement strand
TTCTTTTCTCCTCGTGCTTTTGACTAACAGGAGCGTTAGCTCAGCATATCTCATCTGTTACCTTTNCTTTTGGTCTGAATTTAATTTCCTTGGCAAGCAGGGTCATCTACTAGGTAAAAAAGATAATTGAAGGGACAAGTGATTGACAGGACAGTGGGAAGAAGTGTAATTAGGTTAGCAGTGCTTTTAGAAACTCTTCAAAGCAAAGCCATGTGAACAAATAAAAGACTAAACTCATATTTTTATTTTTCTGATATTTGGCAAATTTGCTATAGTTCATGACTTCTTTTAGCTTGGTAACTAGAAAATTTACTTTTTTCAATTTTCCTCCAGTTACTTAGATATGTTTAGTACTTTATATTCCCCTTGCCTGTACAGACAACATTCAAGAACTCTTAAAATACTTGTTCAGCTCTTCAGTACTGGCCAGGTATGATGCACCTGTATTCACCTTGAGGAAAAAAAAAAAA
>NW_027532670.1:172-508 GCF_008692635.1 Crocuta crocuta | reverse complement strand
GTTTGTCTCCTATAAGCATGGCTACTCCAGCTTTCTTTTGACGTCCAGTAGCATGATCGATATTCTCCATCCCCTTACTTTCAATTTTATGGTGTCCTCAGATCTAAAATGAGTCTCTTGTAGACAGCAAATAGATTGATTTTGCTTTTGTCAATCCATTCTGCTACCCTATGTCTTTGGATTGGGGCATTTAGTCCATTTACATTCAGTGTTATTGGTGAAAAATATGGGTTTAGAGTCACTGTGTTCTTTGTAAGGTTGATGATTGTGGTGGTGTCTCTGGTACCTTGCGTTCCTTGCAACATTTCCCTCAAAGAATTCCCCTGAGCATTTCTT
>NW_027532670.1:0-166 GCF_008692635.1 Crocuta crocuta | reverse complement strand
CTTGTAGGGCTGGTTTAGTGGTGACGAATTCTTTCCATTTTTGTTTATTTGGAAAGACTTTTATCTCTCCTTCTATTCTGAATGACAGGCTTGCTGGATAGAGCCTTGTTGGCTGCATATCTTTTCTGTTCATCACATTGAGGATCTCTTGCCATTCCTTTCTGGC
>NW_027532669.1:2957-3080 GCF_008692635.1 Crocuta crocuta | reverse complement strand
TCATAGATGGCTTTTATGATGTTTAAGTCAGTTCCTTCTATCCTGACTTCTTCGAGAGTCTTCATTAAGAAGGGATGCTGTATTTTGTCAAATGCTTTTTCTGCATCTATCAACAATATCATA
>NW_027532669.1:2278-2761 GCF_008692635.1 Crocuta crocuta | reverse complement strand
TCTTTTGTTAATGTGATGTATCGCATTGATTGATTTGTGAATATTGAACCAGCCCTGTAACCCAGGAATGAATCCCACTTGATCTTGGTGGGTAATTCTTTTTATGTGCTGTTGGATTCGATTTGCAAGTAGGTTATTGAGAATTTTTGCATCTGTATTCATTAAGAATATTGGATTGTAGTTCTCTTTTTTTTTGCTGGGTCTCTGTCTGGCTTGGGAATCATAGTGATGCTGGCTTCATAAAATGAGTCTGGAAATTTTCCTTCGATTTCTATGTTTTGGAATAGCTTGAGAAGATGGGTATTAATTCTGTTTTAAATGTCTGGTAGAATTCCCCAGGGAAGCCCTCTGGCCCAGGGCTCTTATTTGTTGGGAGATTTTTGATCACTGATTCGATTTCTTCACTAATTATGGGTCTGTTCAGATTTTCTATCTCTTCCCGTGTGAATTTTGGTAATGAGTGTGTGTTTAGGAATTTGTCCA
>NW_027532669.1:0-1963 GCF_008692635.1 Crocuta crocuta | reverse complement strand
TGTTCAGATTTTCTATCTCTTCACATGTGAATTTTGGTAAAGAGTGTGTGTTTAGGAATTTGTCCATTTCTTCTAAGTTGTCCAATTTGTTGGCATATAATTTTTCATAGTATTCCCTGATAATTGCTTGTATTGAGGGGTTGATTTTAATAAGTCCATTTTCATTCGTGACTTTGTCTGTTTGACTGCTCTCTCTCTTCTTTTTGAGAAGCCTGGGTAGAGCTTTGTCAATTTTGTTTATTTTTTCAAAAAACCAACTCTTGGTTTCATTGATGTGTTCAACTGTTTCTTTGGTTTATATATTGTTTATTTTCAGCCCTGATTTTTATTATTTCTCTTCTCCTACTGGGTTTGGGTTGCTCTTGTTGCTCTTCCTCTAGTTCCTTTAGGTGCGCTATTAGATTTTGGACTTGTGCTTTTTCTAATTTCTTGAAATAGGCCTGGAGTGCATTGTACTTCCCTATTAGGACGGCCTTTGCTGCATCCCATAGAGTTTGGATTGTTGTATTTTCATTTTCATTTGTTTCCATATATTTTTTAATTTCTTCTCTAATTGCCTGATTTGCCCATTCCTTCTTTAGTAGGGTAGTCTTCAACCTCTATGTTTTTGAGGTTTTCCAGGCTTCTTCCTGTGATTGATTTCATGTTTCATAGCATTGTGATCTGAAAGTGTGCATGGTATGATCTCAATTCTTTTATATTTATTGAGGGCTGCTTTATGTCCCAGTATGTGATCTATTTTGGAGAATGTGCCATGCGCACTTGAGAAGAAAGTGAATTCCCTGTCCTCAGGATGTAGAGTTCTAAATATATCTGTCAGATCCTTCTGGTCCAATGTGTCATTCATGTCCATTGTTTCTTTAGTGATTTTCTGTCTAGTTGATCTATCCATTGCTCTAAGTGGAGTATTAAAGTACCCTGCTATTAGCACTTTCTTATCCATAAGATTGTTTCTTTTTGTGGTTAATTGTTTTATATATTTAGGTGCTTCCATATTTGGTGTGTAGACATTTATAATTGCTAGTTCTTCCTGATGGATAAACCCTGTAATTATTATATAATGCCCTTCTTCATCCCTTGTTACTGTCTGTAATTTAATGTCCAGTTTGTCTGATATAAGCATAGCTACTCAAGCTTTCTTTTGACTTCCGGTAGCATGATAGATATTTCTCCATCCCTTTACTTTTAATCTGAAGGTGTCCTCCAGTCTAAAATGCATTTCTTGTGGACAGCAAATAGATGGATTTTGGTTTTTTATCCATCTCCTACCCTATGTCTTTTGATTGGAGCATCCAGCCCATTTACATTCAGTGTTATTATTGGAATATGTGGGTTTAGAGTCATTGTGTCCTTTATGGGATTCACGCTTGTGGTGGTGTTTCTAGTATCTTGCGTTCCTTACAATATTTCCCTCAGAGAGTTCCCCTCAGTATTTGTTGTAGGGCTGGTTTAGTGGTGACAAATTCTTTCAATTTTTGTTTATTTGTAAAGACTTTTATCTCTCCTTCTATTCTGAATGACAGGCTTGGTTGATAAAGGATTCCTGGCTGAATATTTTTTCTGTTCATCACATTGAAGATTTTTTGCCATTCCTTTATGGCCTGCCAAGTTTCAGTAGATAGGTCTGTAACCACTCTGATAGGTTTCCCTTTGTATATTAGGGCCCTTTTATCCTTTGCTGCTTTCCAAATTCTCTCCTTGTCCTTATATTTTGCCAGTTTCACTATGATATGTTGTGCACAAGATCGATTCAAGTTACATCTGAGGGGAGTTCTCTGTGCCTCTTGAATTTCAGCATCTACTTCCCTCCCCAGGTTGGGGAAGTTCTCTTCTATAATTTGTTCCAGGACTCCTTCAGCGCCTTTCCCTCTCTCTTCCTCTCTGGGATTCCTATGATACGGATATCATTCCATTTGTTTGTATCACTCAGTTCTCGAACTCTTCTTTCATGTTCCTGGATCAG
>NW_027532668.1:0-535 GCF_008692635.1 Crocuta crocuta | reverse complement strand
TGGAAACTAATTTGACAATAAACTATTTGTAAAAAAAAATATGTAATACATATCATAAAATGGACATTTTTGAGTACAGGTGAAATTTAATGCGACCTTCATTCTATTCTTAATTTTAAACACCAAGATCTCATATTTTAATTGAGGTATAATATAATTGCATTTTCCTGAGTTATTCTAATATGTGGAATATTTTGGACATGTTTCTTANTGGAATATTTTGGACATGTTTCTTATGTTGTTTATAACACATTTATATATAATAGTTTTCAGAAAAATTTTCCATTTTCATTGGTTGAGTTAGAGATAATCTAGTACTTTTAATGCCAGAACAATATTAGTTTTTTCTCCATAAAATGATTTTATTACAAAAACCATGGTGCAACACACAAACAAAAGTTCCATCATACACACACACACACACACACACACACACACACACACACACCAAGTATTCATTATCATCTTCATCTTTCTAAAGTACGCTGATAACATATTCTTTTTGTTTGATTTGAGAAAGTTTCTAGTAGTTTCA
>NW_027532667.1:0-19104 GCF_008692635.1 Crocuta crocuta | reverse complement strand
AAAGGGTAGAATATGGTTGGATAGGTGAGCGAAGGATGCTGGAACATGTTCAGTTTTTTAATACAGAGAGGTCTATTTGAGAATTCCATACTTTGTTAAAATAATTATTTATAAATATATATACTCCTGATTTTTTAATAATGTCTTTAATGAATTGTCTTTAATGGATAAATATGGTTTTGGTTTCTTCATATTTACTTCATATTATTTTCTCACTTATATTTAATGATAGTTCAATTTTGAAAAGAAAGAAAACCCAAGTAGCCCAAAAGATAGATTTGATTACATCAGCAAGTCTAAGTATTTTACATTTCTTAGGAATCAATATAATGATTTTTAGAAATGTCTGCTTTTATCATTCCACTTCATGTTTCCTTTTGATAACTGAATTCCTTCTTGCTCTCCAATCTGCAGATTAAAAATCAGGACTCCCAATCAGTCTCTGACAATGGTATTCAATTCAGGAATGATAACTGTGTCAACTGAAAATCTCCTAGAGTAGTTGAAATATATATATATATATATTACGGTCCACTGAATCTTCATTCTCTACATAATTTGCTGGAAAAAATCATTAAAATTCAAGAAACAGAAATTTTCTCAGAAGATTACATTCTCTTTAATGTCAGAATTTGTTATAGTCATTTTTTCTGTCTCACAGAATGCTTGGGTGGCTCAGTCAGTTAAGTGTTCAACTCATGATTTTGACTCAGGTCATGATCTCATGGCTCTTGAGATCAACATCTGTGTCAGGCTCTAACAGTATAGAGCTTGCTTGGGATTCTCTCTCTCACACACACTCTCTGCCCCTCCTCTAATTGTGCTTGCTCTCTCTCTCTCTCTCTCAAAATAAATAAGCATTAAAAAAAACTTAGTGGCAAAAACTGAATATATGCTCAAAACTAATTTGATTAAATAAATAAAATATCTTTTAAGGGAAATCTTTAGTAAAGTAACAAGCTAATATCTTTTTCCAGGAGATTTTTTGTCTCTAAATGTCTATATGTATAAGTGGCATGAAGGTGTGGGATGGTAACTAATTATGGTATTAACATAAGCATGTAATAAATGCAGCATGTAATAAATGTGACAAAAGAAATGTCTCAATCCAACTTTTCTAAAACAAACAGGAACAGAGATCTTCCTTTCTATTACCTTGTCATATGTTTTTAACACTTAAATATTTTCTTCTCCAAGTTAATTGGCTGTGATATGTATCACTAAAATATTTTTATTTTATTTTTTTTAATGTTTTATTTTTCTAGGAGAGAGAGAGAGAGAGAGACAGCGTGAGCAGGGGAGGGTCAGAGAGAGAGAGAGTCACAGACTGAAACAGGCTCCAGCCTCTGAGCTGGCAGTCAGCACAGAGCCCGACGCGGGGCTCGAACCCACGAACCGTGAGATCATGACCTAAGCAAAAGTCGGACGCTTAACCGACTAAGCCACCCAGGCGCGCCTAAAATATTTTTAATATACATATCATCTTAAATATGTTTTATATTGTGTCTTATTGAATTCAATTTACTATAAGTAACAAAAAATATTCCCAATTTTCAGACTCAACTTTTGTGTGTGAGAGAGAGAGATGATGCAAGTGAATGAGGAACAGAGAGAGAGAGAGACTCCCGGGAGGGGTAGAAAGATAGAGAGAGAGAAATGTCGGGCTCACCTGAAGCAGGGCTTGAGCTCACCCAATGTGGACTTGAACTCATAAACCATGAGATCATAACCTACCCCAAAGTCAGATGCTAAACAACAGCCACCCAGGCACCCTCAAACTTGACATTTTAAAAATCTAATCTTATGAAGGAAGCACATTATATTTAACCATACATGTGTATAGTATAATATTTAACAGTATCTAACCTACCTATAAGCATATAAATTTCATATGATGAACTTGTGAATAAGTTTTTTTACATAAAACTTACAAATGAAAGTATAAAGAGATATTTCTTTAATTTCTACATTTGAAATATCTTTTAATTGTAGGTGTTATCAGCTTTTCTTCTTTGTAATAAATTGATTCAATGAGTTTCGTGTTTATATTTGTATATACTTTTTGCCCAACAGCAAACCAAGTGAACGTAGTTATTAATGTCATTTCAGTAGTTTACTTATCAAGGAAACAGGCTCTGTAATTCTCTCAGCCTTTCTCTCATAGAAGTAAGATGATTGCTGCTGTTCCAACCATTATTGTTATGTTCCAGAAAGAAAAAAAAAAATAGGTGGAAACTACATATATAAAAGTTTTGAAATCTATTTCAGAAAAGTAAACTTTTGTATAAACCACTAGAAGAGATCCATTTGTGTTTATTGTTATTGATGTACTCGTTGAAAATGTTGGACACCACTATTTGTACTATAGACAATTTTTAAGACTAGGAGAAGCAGATTTATAACTGGTTATATTTCACAATCAAGCAAATTTAGGATCACTTAAAATAGGATAAGGAGTGAATGGATGCTATAAATAATAGATTATTCCATGCCTATACCATACACATGCTAAAATTTTTAACCATCTATACTGTAAACATACATTTTAAAATAAACATTACCTGGGGCACCTGAGTGGTTCAGCCAGTTGAGCGTCCTATTCATACTCTGGCTCTGTTCAGGATCTCAAGGCTCTGTGAGTAGACAGCTGACAGCTCAGAGCTTGGAGCCTGCTTCAGATTCTGTGTCTCCCTCTCTCTGCTCCTCCTTCCCCCTCCCTCTCTCTCTCAAAATAAATTTTAAAAATACTTTAAAAAATAATGTAAACATTATCTATTTCACTAATTAATTTACATACAATATTCTAAAGTTTGATTATTAAGAAAACAAGGACTAATTTACTAGAAGTATAAACAAAAAAAAGAATTAGGTTTTATATGCAAGAACAAACTTGTACTGAAACAAAGTTATGAAAATTTATTGCCAGTCATAAAATAAGAAGAATAAATGAATAAAAATAACATGTGATGTTGAAAAGTCTATGAAATTAAATGCCCAGACAATGTGCAGTGAATATGATCATCTAATCACTGCATACATCTAAAACTTACACAATTATATATGCCAATCATATCTCAATAAAACTGAAAAATTAACTTTAAAAATTATACGGAATGTTCCTTGGCAATATCAGAGTTAATAAAAATAACAACGTCACAAACTAATAATAATGTTATATTAGTGGCAATCAAGAGTACTGTGGCAAGTCATGACAAGGTAAATCAAAGGTACAAGGTAATTTCTATTCTGAGAAATTATATTATTATTCTTTCAATTATCACCCTTCTTGTAGATTCAGATCCAGTGTTTTGCTTACTGGAAATTAATTTTTAAAAATCCTCCTGAAATATTTATAAAACAAATGCTTTAAACAAAAATTAAGATGCATTTTAACGTCCTCAATTTTAGTGACAACTGAGAACAAAATAAAATGACATATTCTCTGTGTAGGCAGAGCAAATTATTACAAACATCCATTCTCAACCATTTTTGTTTTTAATTTATAGTAAGCTGTGACTATTAAGCATGCAGATTTGGATTTTCACAAGTTTAATATCTATTGAGTTGAAACCTTATTATATTTTAATATTTAAAAGCACCAATAAATCTTAAACTTAATTTCATGGCCCTCTTAAATTTGCATATGTTTTAATTATATTGATATGTATGACTTAAAAATAACTAATGAAAAAAATAAATATTTTATGACCCTCTTAAATTTGCATTTGGGTTTTCATTATATTGATATGTAGGACTTAAAAATAACTAAAGAACAAAATAAATACATACTGTAAGCAGGACTATTTCTATTATTAAAACAATTCATCTAACAAAAAAATTAGAAAATAAATATTTTCCATAGTTCCATCTGCTATGAAAATAAAATCAATTTTTAGTTATAGGCTTTGGCTTACTTGGGAATGCTTATCATGTTTTAATTACAGAAAGAAAATGAAGATTATTTTTCTTTTTTTTAATATTTTGTTTGTTTTATTTTGTGAGAGAGAGAGATGCATGCATGTGCATGGGAAAGAGAGAATCTCAAGTGGGGTCTATGCTGAGCAGGCTCAGCGCTATCAGTGCAGAGCCTGACAGTGGGCTTGAACTCACCTAAATGTGAAATCATGACCCAAGTGGAAATCAAGTTGGATGCTTAACTGACTGAGCCATCCAGGCATCCTGTGAAGAATATATATCAGTTAGAGACATGTTATGTACAAAATAGAGGTCAAATATTATTATATTTTTAGTACTTTTGCCTTAGCATTAATAACTTTTTAAAGAATTTAGTCTATAATTGATGTCTCAACTAACAATGAATGATTCATGTTACATAAAGAAGTGACTTGGAAATTATCCATTCTAATTGCAAACTAATAAAAGTTGATTAGTGATATATTTGCTAACTTTTTCGATCATAGCTTTCTTTTCTGTAATGTTTTCTTTAAGAGACTCTTCTATCAATAAACTAAATTTTAAAACATAACTGTAGCAACTAGAATGACAGTTTGTCTTTCCATCAGGATATGCCCAGTAGTGCAAAGGAACTTTTTTCTATTTATGGAAAAGAGCAATTGCTGTCCAAATGTAAAGACTTAAACATTTTAGGCTAGTTATCACACAATAATAATCTAAAAAAGAATAATAGTTTCTCTTCTGTTTAATTGGATATTGGTGACTTTGTTCTAAATACTTTTGTGGAAGTTTACTTTTCCATGCTTGATGATTAATGAAACAATAAAAAATTGTCAGTGAAATAATTTGGCTTAGAATTTCCACTTTTCAAGATAATCTATAATTAAAAATAAATAAACCATCTTATATTTTAAAATTTATTTTTATGGATTTATTTTATTTTTTGTTTTGCATTTTTTTAAAGAATCTAACAGACATGTAATGATATCTTAGTGTACTTTTTTATTGAGATATAGTGCGCATAATAATCATTCACTATATTAAAGTGGATAAATCATTTTAGTATATTTACAAGTACAATTATTGCCACTTTGTGGTTATAGGAAATGATCACCACCAGAAAAGAAAATTCAGACTTCTTAGAAGTCAGTCTCTATACCCCTTACACTTACCCCTGGAAACCACTAATTTATTTCCTATCTCTGTGAATTGGCCTATTCTAAACATTTTATATATTGCGGTTGTATAGTATGTGGACTTTGGTTCGGCTTCTTTCACTTTAATGTTCTCAAGGTTCATCAGTGTTGTAACATATATCATTCTTTTATTCACTGGATTAAGATCCCATTGTCTTGTCAGTGACAAGGTTAGATTATCCAGTCATCATTTTATGAATTTGCTTTCCTTCTCCACTTTGTTACCATAATGTTGTTATAAACATGTCTTTACAGGTTTTTGCTTGAACATGTTTGCAATGAGCTTGGTCTCATAACCACGAATGAAATTACATGGTCAAATTGTAACCCTGTATTTAATTTATTGAGGAATTTACATGTTTTTCAAGTAGATATACCATATTAAATATCCTTTAGCAGAGGAGGGATCTAATTAATCTCTGTCTTTCTCCAAAGTTGCTATTGCCTATCTTCCTGATTATAACTCTCCTAATGTATATAATAAGACATCTCACTATGCTTTTGTTTTGTATTACTATTTTCCTATCCTTGAAGAACTTCTATTTGCATTTCTTACAGTGCAGGTCTGCTGTTAGTGAATTCTCTCAATTTGTGCTTATCTGAAAAAGTATCCCTTCATCACTTTTGAAGGATAATTTCACTAGTTATAAAATTCCAGTTTGGTGGAGTTTTCAAAAAATATGTTTTTCTCAGGGCATGTGGGTGACTCAGTCAGTTAAACGTCTGATTTTGGCTCAGGTCATGATCTCACGGTTCGTGGGTTCAAGCCCCGCGTCGGGCTCTGTGCTAACAGCTAGCTGAGGTTCTGCTTCAGATTCTGTATCTCCCTCTTTTCTATGACCCTCCCCTACTCATGCTGTCTCTCTCTCTCTCTCTCAGAAATAAATTTTAAAAAGTTAAAAAAATGTTTTTCATGTTTTTTCTTTAACTCTAATGTTTCACTTTACTGTTTCTTGCATGGTTTCTGTTGAGAGATCTGATGTAACTCATCCTTGTTCCTCTAAAATTATGATTCTTTTTTTACTGCTTGTCTGCTTTAAATACTTTTCTCATTGTTTTTGTTTTTCTGCTGCTTGAATATGACACACCTAGGTTTAGATTTTTACCTTTGTTTCTGATTTCTTGAGCTTGCTGAATTTATTTCATGTGCATATCACAACCTTTATAAAATTATTTCCCATTATTTTCCAGTAAATCTCCTATGTTGTTTCTCTTTTTTCTTCCTGATAGTTCTATTACATGTGTTATAGCTTTTCAAGTTGCACCATAGAGCAGCTTGGATATTTCATTGTTTTGTTTAATTATTTTTTCCTTTATTTTCCAGGTTAAGTAATATTGACTTGTTTCAAAGTTCATTGAAGCTTATTGATTCCTTTCTTGGCTGTATCCAGTCTGCCGAGAAGCCTATCGTCAACATTCTCCTATGTATGTTTCATGACTTGTGTGCTTTCACATGTCTATTTTTTTTCTATAGACCCTTGATGTATTAATCATAGTTACTTTAACTTCTCTATGTGATATTTACAAAAGCTGTGTCATATCTGGTTCCAGTCTTTGCTTTGTCTCTTCAGGCTTGTTTTTACTTGCTTTTAGCACATCTTGTAATTATTTTTGTTAAAAACTGGACATGGTGTACCAGTTAATAGGGACTAAGACAAATAGTCGTTTAGTGGTTTTATGTGAATCTGGAGAGAACTCCAGCTGTGATTCACATGTACTCTAGCTTTTGATGTCACAAGCTTCTGCTTTCTCTAGTGTCCTTATTTGTGTCTTACCAGTTGTCTTTTTGTTTCCCTAAAAACTTCTTCTTAAATAATATCTGCACCTCGTTGTTTCAGCTGTGATTACTGTTATGATACTGCAGCTGTGTTGATGTGGTAGTAAGGTACAGAGAGAAGTGAAACCCTGTTTTCTTATCTTATGATTAAATATCATAGGCCTATGTTCCTAGGCTGTGAACTTCACAAGGATTCCTCAGCTTCCTCTTCTCCCTTTGGTGAAACAGAAATGCTGAAACCGTTCAAGTTGGTCAAAGCTGTGGTAAATTCTCTTCTCCTGCTGAAATTGCCTTTCTTATGGAAAGAGCTCTGGGTACATTTCCATTTGGTCACATATTCCCTGCCTTTGTCAACGAGGTTACATATCTCCTCCTCCTGAGGGTTTTTCTTGACTCTTCAGTAAGAGAACTGAGTGCAATTCCTGGAGGTAAAAGCAACAAATTTGTGGGTATGTCACAAGTTTGCAGGCCTCCATCTGTCACTCACTTTAATGCTAGTCAATTTGCTGCCTCCGGCAATGTCTAAAGTTACTATTTGGGTGTTTCTGCTAGTTTCTGAGCAGCTGTTCTGTCCCAAAGTAAACTCACCTTACTTTGTGAGTCTATGTTTGCACATGTCTCTCCAGACTTGGGAATGGCAGTTTGCCCTGCTACCTCAATTTTTGATGAATATTTTCCCTTTGTATCTGCTTTTGTTGCTGTCTTTGTTGTTGTTTTGAGGATATGAATGATAACTTCCAAGCTCTTTAAATATCAGAACCGAAATCAGAAGTCACTAAATTTTTTGTAAGTTTATTATATAATTATGTGACATCTTATCACATAGATTCATATAAACACTACAGTTCAGTTTAAAAACTATTTCATAAACACAAAGAAGTTTAGTTTAAAAAAACTTAGTTAAAAAACTAAAAGAAAAGACAAGTTTTATGACACATATTTGGTGATTTGCTTCATAATGGATGAAAACAAAATACTTACCTTGCAAATTTCTAAATAACCTTGCTCTAGTATTATCAATGAGGGAAGACAGGACAAATGTAATTCGATATAATACATTTTGTTAATTAATTGAAAAATGCATTTTGGTATTTAAATTTAAATATTTAAATACAGAAACATAATGGTAGGAAAAAATTTAAAACTGATGATAAAATACATAGAAATGTCATTTGTTTGGCTTTCTTACTTTATTTTGATCATACTGATGATTTCATAAGTGTAAGCAGCGGTACCTCTGACATTTTCTTCTGTTTGTCATGAATCAGTATAAATCTAAAGTCATTGTCTGTGATAATATAAATCATATAAACAGAAACTTAAAGATTAAGTATATAGGTTTGTTTCAGATAGAATATTATATGTGAGTAATGACCATTTCAAGGTCCCTAAATTTATAATCGGATTATCATTTCTTTACTTATTAGGATGTCCACCATTACCTCTTTTTTTTTTTTTTAACCTCCATTTGACATTTTGCTGCCATTAAATAAATAGGTATGTTCAGGAATAAGATTGATAACTGGATTGGGAATTACCTCATTACATCTGACATTGTAGATCCAACAGATGATTGACAATAATAGTTTCTTATATTCTGATTCTTTTGTTTCCTTAATATTAGATATATTCAGCAATATAGAGGAAAAACATCATTTTTCTTTTAAAGAGCATGCTTTATGTTAATCTCTCACTCTCCCTGTAGAAAAGGCAACCTGGGAAATAATTTTGTTATAGAAAAGGAAGAAAGGATATAAACAAGTCAGAAATATTATACAACCATCAATCAAATAATTTCTGTAGAATGCATATGATGGGCAGATTTAATGTAAAATTAGGAGCAAATAATTTTGTAAAATAATTTTATCATGACACTGATATAAAGATGTTTTAGACTTAATTTCTGGGAATTCTTAGACATAATATGAAATACATTTTTGATGGTATTTATTTTTCTTGCCGATTTTGCAGTACTGTAACATGATAAGTAGGTCATGGGCCTCCTTTAACATTTTATTTTTTAATGCCATGATAATCTGTTAGCAGTCTACTTTTGGAGCTAAAATGTATTAACTTTATTAGAAAAAAATTAAAATAGAAAAGAAAGGCGACATTAAGAAACTTTAATTTTCCTTACTGACACTATTTTGTTCAAGGAATTTGGCACTACTGTTTTTGGTGATAGTTGATTGAAGACATTGTTTAATGTACAGAATTAAAGGCTTAATTCTAAAAGTGCGCAGCATTTTTACTTAAAACATAAATTTAAGATTTTTTTATTTTAAATTGACACAAAGTATTTTTTATATATTTATGACTGGATTTTATCATATTTTTTAAGTTTTCATTCTAATTACAGAGAGCTAACATACAGTATTATATTAGTTATACTAGTGATTCAACAATTTTGTACATCACCTGGCGCTCATCACAAGTGCATTCCCCAATCCTCACCCCTTATTTAATGCATCTCCTCCTCCTCCCTGGTAACCTTCAGTTTCTTCTCTATATTTAATAGTCTGGTTTCCTGGTTTCTCTCTCTTTCTTTTTTTCCCTTTCCTGATTTGTTTTGTTTCTTAAATTCCACACAGGGGTGGAATTATCTGTAGTATCTTTCTCTGACTGACTTATTTCACTTAGCATTATACTAACTCCATCC
Organism: Crocuta crocuta; assembly: GCF_008692635.1. NCBI lineage: Eukaryota > Metazoa > Chordata > Mammalia > Carnivora > Hyaenidae > Crocuta > Crocuta crocuta. The sequence continues at coordinate 9,557 of NW_027532667.1, read as the reverse complement.
GTGTCATTGCAAATTGCAAGATTTTATTATTTTTTTCACTGAATTTATTCCATTGTATGTAGACATATATACATACCACCTCTTCTTTTTCCATGCATCAGTCAGTGCACACTGGGGCTACATCCATAATTTGGTTGTTATAAATAATGTTGCTATAAACATGATGGCGTACATATCCTTAGAATTAGTGTTTTTGAATTCTTTGGGTAAATACATAGTAGTGCGATTATTGGATCTTAGGGTAGATTTCTAACTTTTTGAGGAACCTCCATGTTTTCCATGGTGCCTGCACCAGTTTGCATTCCCACCAACAGTGAACAAGAGTTCATTTTCTTCTACATCCTTCCCAGCACCAGTCATTTCTTCTATTGTTGATTTTAGTCATTCTAAGCCATGAGGTGATAATTTCTTTGTAGTTTTGATTTGCATTTCCCTAATGGTGATGATGAATATCATTTCATGTGTCTGTTGGTCATCTGTATGCCTTTTTTGGAGAAATATCTGTTCTTGTTTTCTACCCACTTATTAATTAGATTATTTGCTTTTTGGATATGGAGTTTTATAAATCCTTTATGTATTTTTGGATACTAACTCTTCTATTAGATATGTCCTTTGATAGTATCTTCTCCCATTCTGTTGCCTTTAGTTGGTTGATTGTTTCTTTTGTCCTGCAGAAACTTTTTATTTTGATGTAGTCCCAATAGTTTATTTTTACTTTTGTTCCCTTGCCTCAAGAGATATATCTAGAAAAAGCTGCTATGGTTGATATCAAAGACATTACTGCCTTTATTTTCTAGGATTTTCATGGCTTCTTGTCTCACATTTAGGTGTTTAATCCATTTTGAATTTCTTTCTGTGTATGGTTGTGAAAGTGGTCCAGTATTTTTTTTCTTTTTTTCTTTCTTTCCTTTTTTTTTTTTTTTTGGATGTTGCTATCCACTTTTCCCAACAGTAATGGTTGTAAATACAGTCTTTTTTCCATCGGATGTTCTTTCCTGGTTTTTGAAGATTAATTGACCATATAGTTATCGGTTTTCTATTCTTTTCTATTATTTTATGTGCCTGTTTTTGTACCAGTACCATATTTGTTTGATTATTACAGGTTTGCATTATAACTTGAAGTCCAGAATTGTGATTCCTCCAACTTTGCTTTTCTTTTTTAAGCTTGCTTTGGCTATTGGAGTTCTTTTGTGGTTACATACAAATTTTAGGATTGTTCATGTGAAAAATGAAAAATGCTGTTCTGTGAAAAATGCTGTTGGTATTTTGATAAGGGTGGCATTAAATGTGTAGATGCATTTGGGTATTATAGACATTTTAATAATATTTATTCTTTCAGTCCATGAGCATGGAATATCTTTCCATTTCTTTGTGTACTCTTCAGTTTCTTTCATCAATGTTTTATACTTTTCAGAGTATAGGTCTTTCACCTCTTTGGTTAGATTTATTCCTAGGAATTGTTCTTCCTAGTGTAATTATAAATGGAGTATTCTTCTTAATATCTCTTTCTGCTGCTTCATTATTGTTGTATGGAGATGCAACATTTTTCTTTACATTGATTTTATATACTCTGCCTTTACTGAATTTGTTTATTAGCTCTGGCTTTTTTATTCCTTATCTCTGTCTGCATAGTCTCACCCATGTCTCCCACTCTTTTCTTCAGTCTATTGAGTATTCTTATGATCATTGCTTAAATTATTTATAAGTCATATTACTTATATCTGTTTTACTTGGATCTATGGTTGTGGTCTTATCCTCTTCTTTCATTTGGCATAAATTTCTCTGTCTCTTCATTTTGTCTGCCTCTGTCTGTTTCTCTGTGTTAAGAAAGTCAGCCATGTCTTCTGTTCTTAAAAGTAGTGATTTTGTGAAGATGAGATCCTGCAGTGTTCTGCAGTGTAGTTTTCCCTATTCATTAGAACCTGGCACTTCAGGAGAGTATTGTATGTGTTTTGCTGCTACACTGCTGTTGTGTGAGTCACATTTCCTTTCAGTGCACTCACCCGCACTGCCTCTCTGCCTGTTGTGGGTCGTGCTTGCTCTATGTGGTGTTAGTGGGATCCAGCAGGCCACCTCTGAGAGGCTGTGCCAGGGGAAGAGCAGGGCATCAGTGTTAGCAAAATTTGAATCGAGCCACTAGTTGTATGCCTGATCTCGCAGAGCTCTTCAGTGACTGTGCGCTGGGCAGCCAGGGATGTGAGGCTGAGTGTGGCATGAAGCTGAGCCCAGCAACAGTGGTTCAGTGCTGCCTGACAGATGGGTGGTGCCTAACAGCTGGACACTACATGGCTAGACACAGTGTGAGGTGGTAGCTGTGTACCTGGCAGCTCAGTGTGACCATAAGGATTTAACTAAATTTTCCTGCATCCAGGGCCAAGGCTAGCAGGCTTGGAGTTGGGAGTCTTCAGGAGAACTTGTGAGCATGATTACTAGCAGATTAGGTAGCAAGTGTCTATGCAGGCTCTCCAGCAGGTAGCTCTGCAGTTTTGCTGGGGTGGAGGGAGGAAAATGGCACCTGCCAGCTCTCCCTTTTTGGAGAAGTCCCCCAACACACTTCAGTATGAACAGATCTTTCTCCAACTTACCCCTGGCATTGTGTAAACTACCATTTATAGGTTGCCTGACTATGCAGGCTGCTATCTCTTTAAAGGCAGTGACTCAGCTATCATTGACCCTCCAGGCTGACCCAGTTCTGAGTCAGCTGACTTTTAAAGTTCCAGACTCCAAATCTCACTGTTTTTACAAACTCACAGAATTCAGCCCCTCTGATTTAAAGGCCAAACATTCTGAGGATTAGTCTTCTCCATATGAGCTCCCTGATGCAAGGGCCCATTTCTCTGCACTCTCTGCACATGTTATCTCCCTCCTCCTGCAGACAGCTTCTCTCTGACTTTCTGACTTTCTTCACCTTTCAGATGCAGCTTCTTCTCTGTATCTAGTTGTGGAGTTGTACTACCAGTCTTTGGATTGCTCTCCAGTTTATTGACTTGAATGTGGATGATGTAAACATGAGACAGGGTGTCTCAGAGTCCTCCACTTCGTCATCTTCCCAAACTCTTTGATGATGTTTTTCCAAAATATATATTATTTTTCTATAAATGTGGTTATTTATATTAATATTTTGTAAATCAAATAACAAGTACAACTGTATTAAATAAATTTGGAATAAAACACCAATAATTCTTGACAGGTGCATAAATATATATAGAAATATATATAAATATGCTAGATAATAACCTATTAACCATGAGTATTTAGCAGGTTTAAAAGGCTTTAGCATATACGTAGTTTATCTACTGATTATATGCAAAGTTTAAAAAAAATGAAAAGAACACTTACTTTAGTAAGTAACATATTGAGCAGCTATAATTTCGCAGAACTTATTGGAGACAAAAAGTCTTTGCATTACTACAATATAGCAAACACATAAGTATATGAATATACATATGCAGTATGCAGCAAATACTGTTTATTTATTTATTTATTTATTTATTTATTTATTCCTCTTTCCCTCCTTCCATCCTTCCTTTTTTATCTATATTCTTCAGCTTTTTAAAAACGATTCTTACATTCTTCATAGAAGATAAAGAAACTGTATTACTTTGAACAGCATGGGACCTTCAACTAAATTACTCAGGCATGGCATAGTCTAGAGTAGTAAGATCAAACAATCAGTTAATATTTAATAACCTTGCACGATTTATACTGTATGATTAAGAAACATAATAATTTAATTAATAAAAAGACACCAATGTATAGGAAACTTAGACACATTTCTCTGCAAAGGATTATTCCAGATAAAATGATTAAATATTCACTAATCCTGCCCAGCTTTTCATCATAATTAAAACAACTTATGGTCTGAATGAATAAAATTGCAATAATGCAGGGAATACATTATAAAACAAGTGAAAACTTATGGAAGAATTTTCAATGAAGAAAATTCCACTCTTATGAGTTGTAAATTTTACTTTTTTACTAAGTAACTTATATCTGTGAATATTCATGATATAAACCATTTTCAAAAGGTAGACAAAATGCCATGGGATATTTCTTGTTCCAGTTTCATCCGAATACAAATTAGATCTACCGAGGTTATTTTATTGAGATTTCTTGTAGTAAAGTTGTCAGATTTAGCAAACAAAAATACAGAGACCCACATAGATTTTAATTTCACTCATTTAACTAGTCTTTCTTTCTCTCTCTCTCCCTTCCTTCCTTCCCTTCTCTCTCCCTTTATATTATTATAAATATACTCATGTAATAGTTGGAGTTACTTATCTAAAAATGTATATATTGTTTATTTGAACTTCAAATTTAATTTGGCTCCTCATATTTTATCTAGCAACCCTACTTTAAAGACCCTACATCAGATTTGTTCAGATAGTGTTGAATTGACATTTAGGCATATTGTAATGCCTTTTAGTTTCTCTAAAGATGAAGAATGTTTTGTTCAGGAGATTCTCGGATGTTACCAATTGTTCTAGTATAGTTAATAACAGTATTCTTTTATTCTCAGAAATGCCCTCAAGTCAACATAAGTTGTAAATTTTATGTATTTGATACAAGGCAAGAATATTTTGAAGTTCTCCTGCTCTTAAAAACATTGTTTCTTTTCCTAGTTTTATGACTAGAAATATGGACATTAACACAAAACAGATATACGAACCTCTGTGCTCTTCAGAGTATATTTATGTAAAATAAAAATTACAAATATAAAACTGGAAACATAATTTTTAGTAGAAGTTGTCTGTTACTCGAGGGAAAAAGAAAAAAATATAGGTATTTGTGAGCAGGAGAATCACTGCGGTGTTACCGGCAGGATCAGTTCACACCCTGTTGAGTTCCCAGTCAATAACAAGAAATCCACATTAGTATTTTTCTTCCAAAAATCAGACTCATGAAAATGAGATACTAGTAAAAAGGAAAATAAAAACAATTTTAATTGCCACAGCAAAATGGAATAATTGTCTGGCGTTTTATATTTGAATTGTGAAGACTTTAATTATGTTTTTAATTTTTTTCCCTCAGCACCTCATTATTCTGTCTGAATTGTATTCATGCAAATACTTGATTGCATTTCTGATTTGACTGCCCCAGTGTTTAGGTCCTGGTTCTTCAGCATGACTCTTTGTTTTCCTTATTGCGGGATTATGCTTGCTGGAATGGATAGAAAACAGCCAACAGCTTGAAGGAGAGAATGAAGGAGGAAAAAACAAAACAAAACAAAACAAAACAGGAGTAGTAGGGGTGGGAGCTAGGAGGGAGACAGAGAGAGAGAAAAGGAGAGAGAAAATTTTCCCTATACCGATTCTTGTTATATTTAACTCTCTTCTCACCTTTAATATATAACATTCTCTGTGGTGATAACTATATTTAAGTTACTCTGTCCCCCAATTATCTGATATTTCTCTTTCTCTCTCTCCTGAACTTTTCATATAGAAATGCAGACTTCTCAAGTATCTTTCACCTGAAACAACTCTCTCCCATATCTCTTCTAGCCTTCGTTTCATCTGAGTATTGCTAAACGTCTTCTTCCAATTTACTCATCATCTACCCCTACTTCTGTCAGTAATTGTCACCACAACCAGTCATTAAACCTGATGAGTCCCGCCATGATGATTCCCTCACTAATTTGTACATCCAAACTAGTATCGTCGTGCACATTCTCCTTCCTCTTTCCTTTTTCTCCTTGTGACCTTCTCTTTCCCGTACCACTCACGTAGCTTTCCATCTGGTCTATCTTGTTTTCCTCATTTCATCCTCCTTTGTTGTTGTTCTGTTTTGTTTTTTCAAAATATATAACTGTTGCAGCTCTCCTGGACACAATAAAAGGCATGGAAACACTCTAAATCTGGATTACTTTAACTACTATCTGAACAAGTTTGCTATGCTTACTGAAGGAACTTCCGGTTTCTTGGATTTTTCTCCTCCTTTGCATCAGACGATCATGATGAAATATGTATATCTGACCTTTGGTAATTAAGTGGCAGAAAGAAGTACAGGAGAAGAACTGAATGAAAATGGTGTCGGGCTGGAAGGGGAAATTTAAGGGAAGGTGAAGAAAGAAGTGCAATCAATATCCACCCATAATGAAGAGGGAGGGGAAGGAAAGTGTGCTCCTCATATTGTATCTAAGAAACACAGATTAACAAGTAGAATTTGTTTCAATTTGCTTTTTAAAAAAATTAATGTTTATTTATTTGAGATGGAGGTGGGGGAGGGCAGAGAGAGAGAGAGAGAGACAGGCTTTGTACAGTCAGCACAGAGCCCTACAAGAGACTTGATCCAATGACTCTGAGATCATGACCTGAGCCGAAATCAATAGTCTGATGAAGAACTGACTGAGCCACCCAGGTGCCCCTCAATTTACTTTTAATCATCGCATGACTCCCTTAGCTGTAAATTTGGTATTAATTATATATATTATGCAAATAACAGGTTGGCTCAAAGCGGACTAAATGCAACATATATTATGTCTAGTTTGTCTGAAATTTTATATTTTCACTGAATAATTTGCAAACTATATTTAATACCTTTATTTATTATTTGATGTTGATCCTATTGAGAGTCAAGTGGTAAGTCAGTTTTTCCAGAAGAATCTTGTTTCTAATAGATGAAAATTAGTCATTTCACAGTGCTTTCTTTTCAAATAAACAAGTTTTTATGTATGTTTTGAGATGGATTTCTCAAAATTAATGTGGTTTTGAATATATGATACTATATAGTCAGTAATAACAAAGTTATGTATTCCTCTTTTTTTATTTTTGAACTAAAAACAAAAACAAAAAAAAAAAAACAGGAGTGCCTGGATGGCCCAGTTGGTTTAGCATTCAGTTATTGATTTCAGCTCATGGTCATGGGATCAAGCCCCACATGGAGCTCGGGACTGAGTGTGGAGCCTTCTTGGGATTCTCTCTCTCTCTTCCCCAGCCCCTCTCCTGCTCATGCTCTCTCTCTCTAAAATACAAAATAAAAAATAAATTAAAGCAGAAAAGACCCACAACTTTTCTTACATATTTTGTGAGACCTATATTTCTTTAAGCTTCTCTGAGATAAACTTCTCTTAGCCAGTTTTTTAAAATATGTATTGTTTATCCTATTTGCAACTGTTCTGTTTGTCCTTAATTAATTAGTTATTTCTTATTATTTTACTTCTCAGTTCATCCTTGCCTTTTGTAATGTCACTTGACTTACATTCACATGAGTTTCCTGATTTTACAATTGCTAAGACTTAATGAGAAAGCTATTATTCTTTAGACTGTATTTTTTAAGTTAAAAAATAAATTTTAATAATAGTAACAAATGTAGATAAAGACAAGTCTACTGGTGATTTTCAAATGAAAACTATCCACAAATATGAAAAGTAATTATCCACCACATATTTCCTAACATATGGTCTAATAAATAGAAGTTTTCTTACTGGTAAAAAAATATGGGTGATGATTATTTTAATCAGTTAATTATTTTAAGGACTCTCCATGTTCTTTGCTTTTAGACATTAACCTCTTACATAATTTTTGCTTCAATCTTGTAAAGAATCACTTTCATCTTTACATTAACCTTGGGGACAAGACTTAGAATATCTTTGATATAGATTATGAAATCCACCTTCAAAATCAGACTACTGTGAGTTTGAGAAAACATGACTTAGAATACTACAACTTTAGAATCATTCAGACATTGCATTCCAAATTAAATATTTTACAAATATAAAAATGTGCTAAATAGAGTTATGGAAATTGTCAAGATCGCTGGATTAGTTATCAGAAAATGAAATGCAATTAAATTAGATTTTAGAAAAACAGTCAATTATTTTTTAAGAAAATAATGGTCCTGGGGCAGCAGGGTGGCTCAGTCAGTTAGGTGGCCAGTGTCTGCTCAAGTCATGATCTCACGTTCCATGAGTTCAAGCTCAACATCGGGCTCTGTGCTGACAACTTAGCACCTGGAGCCTGCTTCAGGTTCCGTGTCTCCCTCTCTCTCTGCGCCTCCTGTGCTCACACTCTGTCTCTCTCAGAAAATAAACATTAAAAAAATTATTTTAAAAATAAAGAAATTAATTTCTCAGAAATGAAATAGAAAGGATTTACTTACTAAATCTTTGTAAAATAATCACTGAAAGCCATCTTCCAAATGAGATTTAAAAAGAAAGAGGTTAGGGGCGCCTGGGTGGCTTAGTCGGTTNCTCTCTCTCTCTCTGACCCTCCCCTGCTCGCGCTGTCTCTCTCTCTCCTAGAAATAAATAAAAATATTTAATAAGTAAATAAATAAATAAATAAATAAAATAAAAAGAAAGAGGTTGGAGGGGCCTGGGTATCTCAGTTGGTCAGGTAGACTGACTTCAGCTCAGGTCCTGATCTCACAGCTCTGACTCCCAGCCCCACCTCAGGCTCTGTGCTGACAGTTTGGCACCTGGGGCCTGCTTTGGATCCTGTGTCTCCCTCTTTTCTCTTCCCTCCCCTGCTCACACTCTGTATCTCTCTGTCTCTCCAAAATAAATAAACATTAAACANACATATATCACTTCTTTTTTCATTACAAAATATTTCTATTAGAATTCCCACATATAACTATTAATCAGTACGTAGCTTTATAATCAATCAACCATGTAAATTTCATCTTCTAGGAACAGTTTCTATTATTGACAAAGTCTTACACAGAAACATGAAAATAATGACATGTCCAGAAGTTAATTTATCTCAGATTTCTTGGCCTGTGAGTGAAAAGTCATGGCTAGAATGCAGGTCTTTCCATTTCTATGTTGCTGTATTTACATATAGAATTTACTCCATTCAAGCAAAATATTTTATTGTCTGTGTTATCTATCTTATGGGTTCAAATAATTTTCTTTCAGTTACTTTTAACAAAATGACAGAAGTTTGAGCAGCCAGTATTGCATTGAATATTAGTATTTCCATAAATACAAGAAATTCAGTTGGTTTCAGATTTTTATATAAAATCAGGTGGGTACTGTCAAACCACTTTTAGACAGTCAAGACAATGAAATATTGACTAAACTATATGCAGAATTAATAGAGTAAACTATTGAACATATAGGATCCTAAATACTTCTCAAATTTATTTCAATTTTTTTTATTTCTCCAATGCAGGTTAACATTCTACCTTATGGATACAAAGTATGTGTCTCTTAGTCAGTGACAATAATTGCAAATAAACCAAGTAACACATGCTATTTATAAAATGAATATATTTTATATCAGAAATTATTAAAATAATTTCTTGTGGTTTGGACTATATTATTTATGGATTGTGGAATGACATTAATTACATTCTACATCAATTGCTACTACATTTCAGATCCAGCAGTTATTTTTTTTTTTTTTTACAAATAGTTTATTATCATATTATTTTCCACATAACACCCAGTGCTCATCCCCACAAGTGTCTTCCTCGATGCCCATCCCCATCCCCCCCACATCCATCAGTCCTCAGTTTGTTTCTCAGCATTCAAGACTCTCTCATGGTTTGCCTCTCTTCCTTTCCCCCAACATTTTCCCCCTTCTTCTCCCCCTTGTTTCTCAGTTAAGTTCCTC
>NW_027532666.1:18701-18878 GCF_008692635.1 Crocuta crocuta | reverse complement strand
GGTGTGCGGCCCGGGGTCGGTGGGTGGCTCCAGCATCCCGAGGACTGAGCCAAACAAAAGGGGACAGACGCGCGGGGCCGCCCTCGGGGCCCAGAGCAGGGCGGCGGCCGCCTGGGGCCACCCAGCACCTCCCCCACTGGTGGCCCCCCCCCCCCACCTGCTCGCCTGCCCCCAGCG
>NW_027532666.1:0-2570 GCF_008692635.1 Crocuta crocuta | reverse complement strand
TGTGGGGTGTGGACCCACCCTCTTCCACTGCTTCCTCTGCACGGAGCTGTCTACCACGTGCCTGAGGAAGACCCTGTGGCTGGCCCTGGGGGCTCCCTACCCAACGGCCAGCATGTGAGAGCCCGCCCAGATGCTCGCTGTCCCAGCGTCCCTCGCATCTAAGGCACAGGCTGCGGTCTGATTCTAGCCAAGGAGACTTCTGAGGAGCCTCTGGAATGGATTTTTATCCCGTAGTAAAGGTAAATCAGGAGAGAAAATGCCCTTCCTTCTTGCCTTTGGACAGCGTCACATGGATATGTTTGAAGCGGTGGCAGCCATCTTGCGACCATGAGGAAATGGCTGAGAGAATTGTGAGTAGTTGAACAAGAGCCCTGATATGTTTCAGCTGCTGAGTTAACGAGTCCTGGACTTCCCACCACCGGACTTCTTATTATGGGTGAGATTTTTTAAAAAGTCTTGTTTCCGTTACTTTTAATTGGGCTTTGGAGAACCGATTTCACCCTCATCAATCAATGTTCTTGATATCCTAAGGTCCCCACTTGAATATCCATGGTCCATGTCACCGCCCTTATAAAATCAAGGGGAAAAAAAGGAAAACAAATCTATCCTAACGTGAAAGTATTCACTAACGACCTGGCTGGTTACCAGTCCTTCCCTCCTCCTTCATTTTACACCCACATCTGTCTCTCATCTCTTCAGAATCTGTCGTTACTCAGTTTCTCCCTGTCGGACGGAACAGCCCAGTAGAAAAGGTCTGTGAAGTGAAATTGCGCATTGTGAAAAAGGAGCGGCTGTGGGACGTCGCTGAAGGCGGTACCGGGGACCCACGGGCCTCCCGGGCAAAACCATGAGTGGCGGGAACGGGGCAGAGCGGGACCAGTTTACAACCGAATAGAGAAAAATCAACAGGATTGGGAGGGGCCGGCAGCACCAACAGAGACTCGGAGGACTGGGAAAAGCCCTTAGAAAAACTTAGAAAACTCTCAAATATTTTTGCAGAAGACCCTCCTCCCGATCAAGCTGCAAAAACAAGAAAACGTGAGGTTAAGGATGCCCATTGTGTCTTCACGTGGTTGTTGGAGAAAGTATTGCAGGAGGAATCTAATCAACCCAGAAACGGTCTACGTCTGAGAATCAGTGCACTGACCTGTGGTCGTGAAGACTGCTTTTAAAAATGGACGAAAAATGAACAGTAGACTTGCCGTGACCCAGGAGGCCACTTCCGGGCAAAAACCCCAAAGATCTGAAGCAGATGTTGCCACACTCTTGTCCACAGTAGCATGATTCACAGTAGCCAAGGTAGAAGTGACCCAAGTGTCACTGGCGCATGAGTGGGGGAAGTGTGGTCAGTCCCTACGATGCAATATTATCCAGCCTTCAGGAGGGAGGAGATACTGACATGCGCTACCACAAGCACGAAACTCGAGGACACGGTGCTCGGCGCAAGAAGCCAGTCGCCAAAGGACGGACGCTGTACGATCCCACGTCTACGGGGCCCCTAGAGCAGCCAGATTCCTGCAGACGGATCGTAGCGGGTGGGTGCGGGGGGGGGGGGCAGGAGAATGGGGAGTTCGTGCTTAATGGGGACAAAGTTCCATTTGGGGAAGATGAAAAGGTTCTGTGGATGGCGGAGGGGATGGTTGCACCACAGTGTGAATGGACTTCACGCCACTGAACTGGACACTAAAAAATGGCTACAATGGTTAATTGTATGTTTTGTATACATTTTACAACGGGGAAAAAAAAGAATTAACTAAGCACTCCAACAAACTCCCTTGAATCCATTTTGGGTTTATTTTTCAAGTTAAAGCCTCAGTCACGTCAGACACAGGCCACTCCCTTTGGTCCCATTTTGTGCAGACTCACTTCAGTGGATTCCCCGGGACCAAATATTGTGGGGACACCACGCGCCCTACTCAGTTCAGGGGCCGCCGTCTGGAGTCGCGGGCCCGACCTTGCCCACACAGACCACAGTAAAGGTGGAAGCCATACGACACCGCGGACGGAGCGGGGGGCCCTGGCCTTGCCGACGAGGAACTGGCAGTGGGACTTGGTCCCCATTTTCCAGATGGGCCCCTGGAGCCCATGACCTCTGAGGTCCTCCCTTCTCGCCTGTGTTCTCGCCGTCGGGTCTGTGAGGAGTCAGAGGAGCCGGCCTGGCCGCACGCGTGTCAGGGAGACGCCAGCAGCTGCTGCAGAGGGACGGGGACACGGGACACGGGGACACGGGACATGGGACATGGGGACATGGGGACACGGGGGGACGGGGACACGGGACACGGGGACACGGGACATGGGGACACGGGACACAGGGACACGGGACATGGGACGGGGACACGGGACATGGGGACACGGGGACACAGGACGGGGACATGGGGACATGGGACACGGGACAGGGATACGGGACATGGGGACACGGGACACAGGACGGGGACACGGGACATGGGACGGGGACACGGGACATGGGGACACAGGACGGGGACATGGGACACGGGGACACAGGACGGGGACACGGGACACGGGACGGGGACACGGGACGGGGACATGGGGACACAGGACGGGGACAAGGG
>NW_027532665.1:0-495 GCF_008692635.1 Crocuta crocuta | reverse complement strand
TTATTTCATCTGAATTATTGAGGTGGGTTATATATATATTATATCTATATATATATCTCCATATGTATATCCACATATATATATCTCCATAGATATATCCATAGATATAGATATAGACATGGATATAGATATAGATCTTCTTAAATTTTGTACCTGGGACAAGGACCTCACTGGCATCACTCTGGTNTCCTGCATAAAGGACTTTTAATATCTCGGATTTACACATCTTCACTGTGAAGACAAAATTAGCCCCATGAATATTGTAATTGATATCTAAAGATACACAAATTTCCAAGTACAACCAGGAATGAAGATTCTAATTGTTAAACTCCCAGCCTTCCAAAGTTTCAGATTCCTGATAGGAAAGAGGACCCCAGGGGCCAACATTGCAACAGAGATGGAACCTGGGGTTGGCATTGAAGAGTTGGTGGCATCAGCAGTGAGGAGGCCCTGGGTTCTCCTGAGGGGAGAAAAAACTCAACACAAAGATCAGAA
>NW_027532664.1:352-488 GCF_008692635.1 Crocuta crocuta | reverse complement strand
CTTGCCAAATACCTGCACGCCAGGTCCCCTTGCACCAACTGGTCCTGGGGGGCTGAGCACACAGACTGCTGCTTTGTGCTGGCTCCTGGCGGGCTGGACTTCAGAGGGGCGGGGGGCCCGGCGCCCCTTCTCTCCC
>NW_027532664.1:0-287 GCF_008692635.1 Crocuta crocuta | reverse complement strand
ACTCGAGAGGGAAGGCAAAGAGCTAAAAACTGGGAAATTTGCCTGGGAGTTCGTGTTTCGGGTGACGAGCCATAGACGGACCTGGTTTTTCTCACTCCAGCGGGCTCCACGCCCATGCTCGCCAGCCTGACCCAGAGAAGGAAGCAGCAATTCTGACTCTGCCCCCAGAGCAAGGCGGGAGGCCTGGAATTGCCCCGAGGGGGTTGCCTGGGAAGCTGGGTCTAAGGCACTTTCAGCGGGGCACGCGGACGAGGATTTGGAGACTGGGACTGGCCTGAGTTGAAGAG
>NW_027532663.1:0-600 GCF_008692635.1 Crocuta crocuta | reverse complement strand
AAAGTCTGGAATGGTAATGCCTCCCATTTTGGTTTTCTTCTTCAAAATTATTTTGGCTATTTAGGGTCTTTTGTGTTTCCATACAAATTTTAGGATAGTTTGTTCTAGTTTTGAAAAGAATGCTGGTGCAATTTTGATTGAGATTGCATTGAATATANTCCTAGGTATTTTATGGTTTTTTGTTCAATTGTGAATGGGATAAGTTTCTTGATTTCTCTTTCTGGTGCTTCATTATTGGTGTATACAAATGCAACCGATTTCTATACATTGATTTTGTATCCTGCAAATTTACTGAATTCATGGACCGGTTCTAGTAGGCTTCTGGTGGAGTCTGTCGGGTTTTCTACATAGAGTATCCTGTCATCTGTGAAAAGTGAGAGTTTGACTTCTTCTTTGCCGATTCGGATGCCTTTTATTTCCTTTTGTTGTCTGATGGCTGATGCTAGGACTTCCAGCACTATGTTAAACAACAGTGGTGAGAGTGGACATCCCTGTCATGTTCCTGATCTCAGGGAAAAAGCTCTCAGTTTTTCCCCGCTGAGGATGATGTAAGCCGAGGGCTTCTCATAGATGACTTTTATGATGTTTAAGTAAGTTCCT
>NW_027532662.1:0-1136 GCF_008692635.1 Crocuta crocuta | reverse complement strand
TGAGATACAGAATTAAATTGGGCCAAAGCCTTATTAAATTATAAAATAGGAAAGCATTTGCTTTTTTAAAAAGTGTAAATACTGGGGCGCTTGGGTGGCTCAGTCAGTGAAGCATGTGACTCTTGATTTGGCTCAGGTATGATCTCACAGTTTGTGAGTTCGAGCACCATATTCGCCTCTGCGCTGACAGCATGGAGCCTGCTAGGGACTCTTTCTCTTCCTCTTTCTCTCTGTCTCTCTCCCATTTNATTTGTGCTCGCTCTGGCTCTCTCTCTCTCTCTCTCTCTCTCTCTCAAAATATGTAAATAACCTTTTAAATAGAATAAACTGTGAATACTTTAACCCATAGCTGATTAAATTCAGAATCTTCTATAATTTCCTCTTTTAAGAAACACAGAGTGAATTTGGAGTAAATACCAGTTGTATGCAATATGCTGAGGCACTGGAGTAGCATCCAATACCAGCTCTAACATAAGTTGTGTGACTCTGGGAGAATTCCTCCGCTTCTGAACCCATCTTGATGCATATATTTCGTGATTTCAAATCAGATGTATTGCATTCATTTTTATTGCTGTTTTTGGTGTTCTCTGGTTCTGTTGGATAACATACATGGAATCCAAAAATCGTCCATTTTGTTTGATTTATTTATCATCAGATAGCATCTTTGATCAAATTTTAACATCTGAATTGAGATTTCCATGCCGCTGAGAACAAGAAAACACGCTGTTTGATGTGGGTTTTTCTCTATGGAGACCCGGATACCAGTTCTTAAATTTTGTCAAATTCTAAATCATTGTGGCTCTTACAAAACACGTGCAGTTTGAAACCTTTCCCGCATGAAGGCTCAAATGACTGAGTAATAAAATGGCAAGAGATGGTTTAGTTTCTAGTTTCTGTGGCACATCAAGTAGGGAGAGCGCATGGGTGTTCTATGTAAGTGATGAATCCCTAAATTCGACTCCTGAAACCAGGACTACTGGTTACAGGGTCAGTAACTGGAAACTCACTTTAAAAATAAAAAATAAAATGACCTTTTAATAGGTTCATTTCGTTTCATCTGTTCTGACCTGAAGTGTCTGTTTCACTTCTTGTATCAATAGAAAGTGTGTTCAACGAATCTTGGTAAAGTATATGCT
>NW_027532661.1:0-2541 GCF_008692635.1 Crocuta crocuta | reverse complement strand
TGATTTTAAATGTAACATTTTCTAAAGCAAATATTATAGAGCAGATTAAGGAAAGGATCCAGTATGTATACAGTGACTTGACTGTATACTCCTTCCTGTCATTCATCAATGCATTGAACAACCACCACGATATTCTGTTCGGGGTGTTGGGGTGGTTGGGATTACAAAGATGGATGAAATATGCTCCGTGCTGTTGAATATTGTATATTGGTGGGAGAAGGATAAATAGGTAAATGAATAATTCTCATGCAGTGGGAGAATTGCTTTAAAGTATTTGTAGGACAACGGAAGCAACTAACTCTGCGGGAAGTGGTGGTAAAGAGGCTTCAGAGGGGAATCACCATTTGAGTTTAGCCTTGAAGAATGAGTACGCTCTAATCATTTCCCAGCCCAATGTGCAGGGGGGGAAATAATCCCTTCAAAGAAGGAAACAACATCTTGTTCCATTTCATTTGTCATCAAGGATGTCGAGGAACAGGTGAACAGCTAATGAATTTTAGTCTTAAATGATGATAATGCATAAGGATAGACCAATATCAAGAGACCAAAGAGAGAAAATAAAAACATCATGGGTACAAGGGACTTTGGAAGGGTTGTAATCAGGAAGTAATACAATGAGAACTTTCTCTGAAAGATGCAAGCACAGCTTTTGGAGGGAAGAAAAACTCAAAGATGCATTTCATGGAAAGCAGCAATTATCAAAGCAATGTGACTATGCTCAGCAGGTGATGTTTGCCGTTAGGAAAGAAATATAGGTTGCTGTTCATTTAGTATCTTCTGGAAGGAGGTTGGGGAAAAAAGGATAGATACTCAAGTGATGATTCATTAGGTAGAAAGAGAGAATGTTAGAGATCAGCCATTACTAGTACTTCATTATATACATTAATCATAAGCCACACACAGACATTTACTGTGAAGTATCTAAAGGTAACAGAATGCTTCACCTTTGAGGGGAGGTGCCCACAAATACTTGTGTCTTCAAGAAAACCAAACAAGAGCTCAGTAGTCAGCTCAGTTAACGGCAGCTCACCCAAAACACATTAGCTCTTGGGGAGTGGAGGAGAAAGAAGCAAGCAGAAGCTCTTTTTCTTTTCTCTTTTCTCTTCTTTTCTCTTCTTTTTTTTCTTTCTTTCTTTCCTTTCTTTCTTTCTTCTTTTTCTTTCTTTTCTTTCTCTCTCTTCTGCCTTGCCCTCCCTTCCCTTGCCTTCCCTTTCCATTATTGATGATAGTAACAGAAGCCATTTAATCAAGTGCTTGTTATGGGTATACTAGGAGATCAAATGTTTCCTATAAATTACCTCATTCTTTCCCAGAATGACTCTAAGATATAGACACATATCATTTCCATTTTACAGATTGGGAAGCCAAATTTTGGGGAAGTGATGAAGTTGAGGTGGTGAAGCTGTAAATGGAGATTGGACTTCAAGGCATAGGCTCCAAACTGCTCTGTTCAGCACTACGTTGTATTCCCTCTGCCGCAATCCCAGTCCCAGCCACCATCATCTCACCTCTGTCTCATTACAACAGGCTGTCACCTCTCTAGAACTACGCAGTCCATAGTATCTAGTGAACTTTCAAAACATAACTCAGACTACCTCGCTTTCCTCTATCAAATCGTCCAGTGGCTCTCCGCTGCACATAAAATAAAATGCAAGTTCTCATCCTGGTAAGTGCCTGTTCCCTGTGCACCTCATCTCTGCTGGCCTGTCCGGTGTTAGTCATTATCTCCACTCTGCCCCTGTCTCTGTACTCCAGTCATACTCATCCTTTTGCTGTTCCTCAACACACTGTTTTTGTTCTTACCTCATAGCATTGCTACTTGCTGTTTTTCTTTTTTACCAAAAATGTTCTCCTTTAAAGTCTTCACACAGTTCACGCTATCTCATTCTTCAGTTCTCAATGCAAATATCAACTCCTCAGAGATCTCCCCATCCCCCCGAACTAAAGCAGCTGTCCTCTGCCCCACACCAACACTCTTAATACCTCTCCGCCCATATAAATGTAATTACTTGATGGCAGGAATTACAGACTTTATGTTCTTCACTGTAAGCCCAGGACCTAGAACAATGTCTGATACATACTAAGCACTCAAGACATATGTGTTTCCTGAAATACTGGTATCCTTCTGAAAGTGCCCTACCCACATGCCTAATATATATCTATATTTATATCTATATCGAATCTACATATCATCTATCTCTCTATCTCTATATCTACCTATCTCTATATCTATCTATCATCTATCTATCACACTGATTTTCTGTGCAGTATGTGAGTTTGCAGAAGTGGGATATACTCCCCCAACCAAAATTTGATTTGAATTTTAAGACTAATGATGCCACACATAGACAAAGAGGGTACAAAAAGGATTATTCTTCACACAATGAGTTATGCATCAAAAATAGAGTCAACCAAAGAAATAGTAACTATGTGAAGTGATGAATAATTAGGTGGTTGCCATTGTTTCACTATATATATGATATATATATATGATATATATATATATATTACAACTTTAAGTTGTAAGCCTTAAACATATAC
>NW_027532660.1:214887-227627 GCF_008692635.1 Crocuta crocuta | reverse complement strand
AAACTAATTTGACAATAAACTATTAAAAAAATAAAAAAATAAAAACATAAAAAAAAATTTTTTGGCATATAGTTGTTCATAATATTCTCATAACTGTATTTCTCTGGTGTTGGTTGTTATTTCTCCTCTTTTAGTCTCCTCTTTCACTTTTGCTTTTGATATNTTGGCCTGTTCTTTTTTTTTTTTCCTTTTTAGTTTTTATATCATTTATTTTTATGCTAATACTTACTTTCCTTGCTATACTAGCTTTAAGCCTCATTTGTTGTTCTTTTTTATAGTTCTTTTAAGTTTAAGCTTAGAGTGTTTATTTGAGATTTTTCTTGCTTCTTGAGGTAGGCTTCTACTTCTTTATACTTCCCTTTTATGATTGTTTTTGCTGTATCCCAAAGTTTTGGACTGTCGTGTTTTCATTTTCATTTGTTTCCATGTATATTTTTTATTTCTTCTTTGACTTCCTAGTTGACCCATTTATTGCTTAGTAGGTTGTTGTTTAACTTTCATATATTTGTGGTCTTTCCAATTTTTTTCTTGTGACTGACTAAAAATTTTATAAAATTGTGGTAAAAGAAAGGGAGGGGATGTAGAAATATTTCTTCAGTTGTCTTTAGGTCTTAAATGAGTCTCTTGTAGGCACATGGTTCTTTTTCTATTTTGACACCCTATATCTTTGGAGCATTTAGTCCATTTATTCAAAGTATTTGTTTATTTATTTATTTAATTTGAGAGAGAAGAAAGAGAGAGAGAGCAAGTTGTGGAGGGGCAGAGATAGAGGAAGAGAGATAATCCCAAGAAATCACCTCACAGCTCTCCATCTGAGGACTACCACTTGGGCTAACTGTAGAGGAGCTGCTCCTGCATCCAGGCTGGGGTTTGAGTAGAAGTGCTTACCCAGATTATGCTGAGTAAGCCACTTTGTCTGTTTTTCCCTATGCAATGGGTTACTTCAATAAACAAATCAGAGAACACCTGGGTGAAGGTCAAAACACTCCACCACTACAAGCAAGGAGAAGCTATGTAGAGAACTGACCAATGGGATAGAGTATCCAAAAGGCAATAAGAGTGTAGGCAATACACTCCAAAAACACTTCATGAAGTCCTAGGCCTTGTACATTGCATGACCCCTTTTTTTAATATAGTAGTACTTGTAAGTGCAGGACACATAACAAGCTATTAAAGCATATAAAAGACGGAAGCCTAGGCAAAATGATGAAATGGAAGAATTCTTTTAAAAAAGTCAAGAAGAAAAGATAGAGGATTGTTCAAAATGGATGTAAACAATATATCTGAACAGGAATTTAGAATAACAGTTATAAGACTAATAGCTGGACTTGAAAAAGATTACAATACAGCAGAGAATCTCTTGTTGCAGAGATAAAAGACCTAAGATATAGTCATGGTGAATTGAAAAATTCTATAAGTGAGATGAAAAATAAACTAGATACTGTGACAGTGAGGATGGAATAATCTGAGGAGAGAATAGGTGAAATAAAAGATAAAACTAAGAAAAATAATAAGCTGAAAAAAATAAGGAAAGGAAATTATTAGATTATAAGGGGATAATTAGAGAGCTAAGTGAGTCGATGAAATGAATTAATATCCATATCATAGGAGTTAACAAAAGAAGAAATGTGAGAAAAAGGAGCAGGTTTATTTGAACAAATTATAGCTGAGATGTTGCCTAATCTGAGGAAGTCCAAGAGTCACAGAGAAATCCGTTCAAAATCAATAAAAACAGGTCAACACCACAACATATCATAGTGAAACTGGCAAAACACAAAGATAAACAGAGAATACTGAAAGCAGATAGGGGCAAAAGGGCCTTAACTTATAAGGGTAGACATATAAGGGTAGTAGCAGACAGACATGTTCACTGAAACATGGCAGGCCAGAAAGGAGGGGCAGTAAATATTCAATGTGTTGAGTAGGAAAAATATGTAGTGAAGAATCCTTATCCAGCAGGGCTGTCATTCAGAATAGAAGGAAAGATAAAGGCTTTCCCATATGAACAAAAACTAAAGGAGTTGATGACCACTATACCAAACTTGCAGGAGATCCTAAGGGGGATTTTGAGAATGGAAAGCAGCAAAGACTACAAAGTACAAGAAACATCACTATAATCACAAAACCTACAGATAACACAATGACACAGAATCCATTTCTTTTAATAATCACTCTAAATGAAAATGGACTAAATGCCCCAATCAAAAGACATAGTTCCTCAGAATGGATAAAACACAAGATCCATCTATATTCTGACTATAAGAAACTCATTTTCAAACTGGGGACACCTGCAGATTGAAAGTGAGGAGATGGAGAATCATCTCTCATGCTACTGGATGTCAAAAGAAAGCTGGGGTAGCCATATTTATATCAGACAAACTAGATTTTAAAACAAAGACTATGAAAAGAGATGAAGAAGTACATTATATCATAATTAAGGGATCTATCCATCAAGAAGAGCTAACAATTGTAAATGTTTATGGCCACAACATAGGATACCCAAATATATAAATCAATTAATCACAAACATAGACAAATGTATATAAAATAATACCATTATTGTAGGGGACTTTAATACTCCATGTACATCTAGGTAGAAAATCAATAAGGAAACAATAACTCTGAATGAAACATTGGACCAGATGGACTTAATAGATATATTGAGAACTTTTCATCCTAAAGCAGCAGAATACACATTTTTCTGAAGTGCACATGGAACATTCCCCAAAATAGATCATATAATGGGTCATAAAAAAATCCCTCTACAAGTATAAAAATATTCAGATAATCCCACACATATTTTCAGATTGTAATGAAACTTGAAATCAACCAAAAGAAAAAAAATCGGAAAGCCCTCAAATGCATGGAGGTTAAAGAACAGCCTACTGACCATTTATAGCGACATGGATGGAACTAGAGGGTATTATGCTGAGTGAAATAATTCAAGCAAAGAAGGACAAATACCATATGTTTGCACATATAGGTGGATTAGCAGGAAGTTAACGGAGGACAAAGCGGGAGAAGAAGGGAAAAAATAGTTGGGGAGAGGGAGGGAGCAAACCATGAGAGACTCTTGAATGCTGAGAACAAACTGAGGGCTGATGAGGGTGGCGGGAGAGGGGAAGGGGGGTGATGGGCATGGGGGAGGGCACTTGCTGGGAGGAGCACTGGATGTTATATGTAAACCAACTTGACAATAAACTATATAAAAAAAAAGAATGACTTAGTCAACCAGGAAATTGAAGAAGAAATTTAAAAATATATGGAAGCAAATGAAAATGCAAACACAGTCTAACCTTTTAAGATGCAGCAAATGTAGTCCTAAGAGGAAAATACAGTGCAATTCAGGCTTACTTGAAGAAGAAAGAAAGATCCCAAGTACACAACCTACCTACCTTACACCTAAAGNTATAGATTTTAAAATGTAGTAGAACAGATCAAGAGCTGGTTTTTTGAAAGAATAAAAAAAATGATAAACCAGTAGCCAGACTTCTCAATAAGAAAAGAGAGAGGACCCAAATAGACAAAATCACAAGTGAAACAGGGGTGATCACAACCAACAACACAAAAAAACAAAAACAAATATTAAGGAATATTATGAAACATTACATTCCTACAACCTGGACAACCTGGGGAAAAATGGACAAATTCCTAGATACTCACACACTTCCAAAACTCAAATAGGAAAAAATAGAATATTTGAGGAAACCCATATCTAACAAAGAAATTGAATTGGTTATCAAAANGAGGGGACTGATGGCTTCCCAAGGGAATTCTACTGGACATTTAAAGCAGAATTAATACCTATTCTCAAACTGTTAAAAAAAAATGGAAGGAAATCTTCCAGGCTCATTCTATGAAGTCAGCATTACCTTGATTTCCAAACCAAACAAAGACCCCATTAAAAAGGAGAATTATAGGCCAATATCTCTGATGAACATGGATGCAAAAATTCTCAACAAGATACTAGCAAATTGAATTCAACAGCGCATTAAAAGAATTATTCACCATGATCATGTGTGATGCATTCATGGGCTGCAGGGCTGGTTCAGTATTCACAAATCAATCAATGTGATACAACACATTCGTAAAAGAAAGGATGAGAACCATATAATTCTTTCAATAGATGCAGAAAAAGCATTGGGCAAAATGCAGCTTCCTTCCTTAATAAAATTCCTCAAGAAAGTCATGATAGAAAGAACATACCTTAACATCATAAAAGCCATATATGAAAGGCCCACAGATAATATCAACCTTAATGGAGAAAATTGAGAGCTTTCTCCCTGAGTTCAAGAACACAACAGGAACAGGAACAACAACCACTGTTGTTTAACATAGTACTGGAAGTCTTAGCATCAGCAATCAGATAACAAAAGGAAATAAAAAGTACCCAAACTGGCAAAGAAGAAGTCAAACTTCCACTCTTCACTGATGACATGATACTCTACATGGAAAGCCTGAAAGATTCCATGAAAAAAAAAAAAAGACAAAAAACTTCTAGAGCTGATAAAAGTAATTCTGCAAAGTAGCAAGATATAAAATCAATATACAGAAATTGGTTACACTTCCAAGAAGCCTCCTCACCATCAGCATGGAGCCTGATGTGGACCTTGATCCCATAAGGATCTGAGCTGAAATCAAGAGTTGAATACTCAACCAATTGAGACATTCACGTGCCCCACATTCGGAGTAATTATTGATTGGTATGCTTTTATTGCCATATTTTTAACTCATTTTGTCGTTGTTTCTGGAGATTTTCTCTGATTTTTTCTTTTCTTGTCACTTTTGATCTTTCCTTCCCAAAGAGTCCACTTTAATATTTTTTGCAGGCCTGGTTTAGTGGTCAATAACCCCTTTAGTTTTTATTTGCCTGGGAAACTCTTTATCTCTCCTTCTATTCTAAATTACAGCATCACTATATAGAGTATTCTTGGCTGCAGATTTTTCTCATTCATCACTTTGAATATATCATGCCACTCNTGGCTCATTTTAGGATTTTTTTTTTTATAACTATATTTTGCAAATTTAATTACAATTAAAATGTATTTTGGTAGGGGGAGGTGCAACATGGCAGAGAAGTAAGGAGCTCGGTACTTGCACTCGTGCCCATACATCACACAGAAAAGATCTGAAGCCATTGGAAACCTTACAAAACCTGAGAGATTGGGAGAAAAAGGACGCAGAATCCACTGAGAAAGCCTTCTAACGGCTACCTCAAGAAACAAGCCAGAGAACACAAGGTGGAGAGTCCCAAATATCACTACGAATAGGAAAATAAAATAACCAAGGTCCCAACAAGAGAGACCAAAAGATACCATTCAAAAAACACTCTCTGAAAGGATAGGCCCTGGACAGTCAAAGAGTCTTCTTGAATATAGCAGCGCTCATAGGTACAGAGAGCATAACATGTCTTTAAAACCAACAAGAGCCGGAAGGCTAACTAAAATGATGAAATGAAAGAGCTCTCCTCCAAAGAAACTCCAAAAAGAAATGACAGATANGTCCATCAATTGACGAATGGATCAAGAAGATGTGGTTTATCTATACAATGGAATACTACATGGCAATGAGAAACAATGCAATCTGGCCATGTGTAGCAACATGGATGGACCTTGAGGGTGTTATGCTGAGTGAAATAAGTCAGGTTGAGAAGGACAAATATCTTATGTTTGCACGTATAGGAGGATTAGGAGGAACTTGACGGAGGAACAAGGGGGAGAGGCAAACCATGAGAGACTCTTGAATGCTGACAAAAACTGAGGACTGATGGATGTGGAGTGGGGGATGGGCATGGAGGAGGGCACTTGTGGGGATGAGCACTGGGTGTTATGTGGAAACTACTTTGACAATAAACTGTAAAAAAGAAAAAGAAAAAGAAAAAAAGAAGAAATTCGTAAGAGCATGGGAGAAAAAGCAAGATGGGGAGTGGAGAAAATTCCAACAAGGGTATGATTTCAGGCTCAGTCTTACCTCAACTCTGTTAATTGTGCTGTATGCATTGCTTTCTCTTTTTCTCCAATTTCAGTTGTGTGCCAGCTGTAGCTACATTGAATCTTCTTTCACTTCCTCACATATGCTAAACTCTCTGCTGTCCCAGGGCCTTTGCATATGCTCTGCCCTCTGTCTGAGAGACTCTACAACTCTTTGCATGACTAATGTCCTCATTTCTCAAAACTCTACATCAGTGCTCTTTCTTCTTAACTTACCTGACATTTCTCTGTAGTAGATGCCCAGTGCCATGTAGTCTCTTGTGTGTTACCCCGTGACTCCTATTGTAATGATTCATTTATCCACTTTTCTCTTTATGGTTTTGTTTCAATTATAAAACAAAATAAAATGTATTACAGAAAAAAACATATTTTGGTGTTTGCCTGCTTTTATTTATTTTGATGGGAGTTCTCTGTGCTTGCTGGATTTGGATGTCTGTTTCGTCCCTCAGACTCAGAAAACTTTCTTCTATTATTTCTTCAAATAAATTTTCTTCTGTCTTTTCTCTCTTTTCTCTTTCTGGGACTCCTATGATACAAATGTTATTATGTTTTATGTTGTCACTGAATTTACTAAGTCTATTCTTGTGTTCCATAATTCTTTCTTTCTTTTTTCAGCTTTATTATTAGCTTATATATCATGTATTCATTCCTCTGCGTCTTCCATCTCTGTGTTCATTACTCTCAGTCTGTTTTGAATCTGTTATTGTGTTTTTCATTTCTGACAGATTTTTTTAACTCTTTTACCTCTGTTTAAACAGCCTTTCTGAAGGCTTCGTTTCTTTAATCAAGTCCAGCATTATCCTTAATATTGATGCTTTAAACTTTCCAATAGGCATATTACTTAAATCTGTCTCAGTTAGATTTCTGGCTGTGATCTCATCTTTTTTGCTTCATTTGGGAAGAATTACCCCATCTTGGCATTTGGTCTAAGTTGCTATATTCTTCTCTGTGTTAGATAAGCCTTCTATATTTCCTATTCGTGAGAGTAATGGCATTAGAAGAAGAGGTCATATAGTGTCCAGATCCTGAAACTTTAAGGAGTGTCCCTGATGACTGTTGCATGCACACTGCTGCTATGTTTTAGCTGCAGCTGCTGTATCCTTCAGGCCAATCCTCTGCAGAACTTCTCTTTTCTTGCAATTGGCAGTGTTTGGACCTTGTCCAGAGTGTGGTGAATTTTAACTAGGTGTGTACTGGTCTGCTTGCTAAATGAACTCTGATGCTACTTCCACTGTAACTGAAGCCCTGTAGAACAATCTGGTTGGGAGACATAGAGTGCATGGTGCTTTCTGCTGGTCTTCTGTGGGAGGGCCCCAGTCAACTGGGACTGAGGCAAACTTGACTCAGAAAATCAGTTCTGGCAGAATGCTGGGTATGGAACTTGGTGTAAGCAGGTTAGGCAGGCACTGTCAGCACTGTGCTGTTTACTGCAAGTGGTTCTGTGGTTATGCTGAAGGGTGGGGGAGGCAAATGATGCTGGTCATCTCCCTTGTCCCTGAATAGGGGTCTCCATGTTTGGTACTTTCAGAAAAATACTCCCAGAATAGTGAATAATCTCCCCCCGACCCCTGCACATCCCAGGTATTTTTCAGGTGGCCATTTTCATGCTGTCCTTGTCTGGGTTGTTTTCTTGCCTTCCCTACAGTAGCAACACAGTGCCCTCCATGCTCTATTCCAGCCAAGTATGCTGACCTTTAAAATTCCAAACTTTAAGAATATGGTGTGGGCCAGGGCCCTTGGTGGTCTTAGGAGGGTCTTGCCATGTTGGGACTGGTGCAGTTTTATCCAAGAATATCAGTTGCATCAGAGCACAGGGGTATGGAACTTGGAGCAAGCAGCCTAGGCAGCTAGTGTTGGGCTCTGCACCTATACTGAAGAGTGGGGGAGGTATATGGCACCTTCCAGCTCTTTTGTGCCCAGAGAGACATCTCTGTGAACACCACCTCTCACAGATTCACTCCAACAAGAGTGAACAGGCTCCCCGCATGCACACCTTAGATGCCCAATGACCTTTAAAACTACAGTTTTCAAACACTGCTGGTTGAAAAACTCACAGAAACCAGGCCCTATAATTTTCCCAACCAGTGGGTTTGGGTATATGTTCTCCTTGTGTGTTATTCTATGTGCTCCACTCTTGTGTGCCTTTCCCTACAACCCGGGCTTCCTCCCCTCTGAAGCAACTACGATCTGTTTTTCCCCCAAACTGTGTCTTCACACTTCCTATATTCTTCAATGTGGCCTCTTTTCTCTCTCTATTTGTAAAGTTTTTTTCTGTCCATCCTCAGATTGATCTCTTGTGTGTTCAGAATAATTTGATAATTATCTAGTTTTTTTTTTTTTCCCCTGAGGGATGAGAGGAACGAATCTTGGGTCATCCTACTACACTGCCATCTTAGCTTCCCCCCACCACCCCCAGGTAACCTCTTCTATACCTCTCCAGCACACTACATTTTAGTATTAGAAACTTATTATACGACTGGGATTAGAAGTTAGTCTGCAATAAGAGGAAAAGTACCTTATCCATGACTAAGATTAATGATCAGTTTTTCGTATTGGACAGGTCACTCTCTAGCCATGTTTAGAAGATCACACTGTATCCAAGGTTACCTTCAGATATAGAGAGGGTTATAAACTCAGTATGTACCCAGGGTTAAGACCAGTATAAAGCTCCATGTGTGACCAATATTAAGGATGTCTTTGGTGAAACTAAGTACCCTATTCTGAAATGGAAAATGAATATTTCATATAGACAAACTCAGGTTGTGACTTTGTCCTGGTTAATATTATATTTTAAGTTCTCAAAAAGAAATTTTTAAAAAAGGAGCAAGCCAGAGGGCTGAAGCAGATGTGCTACACATCTTTTACCCCTTCAACTAAGTGTTCTCACTCACCAGGCTCAGCAGCCAGTGGCCAACCAGTGCTAGATTCTACCACTCCATGGGCATGCACAGAGTAGGGGCGGCTGGCATTATTCTTGAACACCACAGTTAGAATATCACCAACCTCTCCTCTGAGGAGTGGACCTAATATATGCAAAAGAAGGAAACGTCTCATTAGTGGAGTGTTGAAACAAGGATACTAAAGGAACTGAAGAAAGGACATACATAGGAGCTCTCTAGAATTAGGATTTTCAGTCATTAGATTGAAAATCATGACTGATTGCACTTCTCTTAAATCCATAAGCCCTTCAACTGATACTGCTATTTGCAAGATGATTATACTACAACAAGAAGACTGTGGCTCCAATTACGCCTATTTTACCACCCCGAATTTATGTATGTATGTATGTATGTATGTATGTATCTGTCTATCTATCTATCTATCTATCTATCTATCTATCTATCTATCTATCTATAATATCCTAAGGATCTAGGTAATCAGAGCCCTGTGGAATCATTATCAGTATGGAATTTGGCACAGAGTAAAAAATTGTTGGGCTCTCTGTAAGGGCCAATGGGTTTCTTCTTTGTCAGGACAGAATGAGGAAACTCATTCACTCCTAAAAAAAGTGGAGAAAATTGCAAGAATAATTAAACTGCATACAAGGGTAATACTGATTTCCTGTCCAGTGTTTTTCCAATTCTTTGATGTTCCTGTGTTCCCCTGCCATTAGTATATTTAAAAAATCTATCACAATCAGAGATCCCTAGAGAGATTCCTGGAAAAATATGATTCATGTTACAACAGAATTCATAAACCCATCTTTGATTGCTTATTTTTATGAATTATTTAAAAATATGACTACAGTTCCATTATATAATAAGAAAAAAAACTAACTGAAAGAAATAAAAAGTCCTTCCTGATATGACATAACATCCCTAGGAACAGCATAAACTTCTAACACTAGGAGACACTCACCTAATATTCCCAAATGTTCCTCTGGTCCAGTCCTTGGCCGAGGGATCTTGAATGTACCATCCGTGTATTCTCTGAATACAGCTTTCTTGTATCTGGAACCCAGGAGTCCATCCTGGTTGCTCAGGAAGATATGGCCATAACTAGAGGAATCCAAAAAGTAGTATCATCACCTGGCCCTCACCCCCTTAATTTCACTTATGAGAAAGCTAAGTCAGACCCAACATCATATCACAAATAGAATACTTCTAATGTCAGATTTCCCACTACATTGGCTGTATAACTGCAGTAAAGATGACAGATTTAAATATATATTCATGTTTCTTTGTTTTTACTATAATCCAGATAAGAATTAACATGGCAGGAACACTGGAATAAGAATCAGTAGCCCTGGGCTTAACTCTAGTCTTAGTGATGTCTCAGATGGAATTAATTTGACAAAAGGACAAGGTACAAGGTGCAAGGAGAGTACTAACTTTTGCTGCTGCTACTGCTTCTGCTGCTGCTGCTGCTGGAGAGTAAGGAATGGGAAGAGGTAAGGAGGAAATGGAACTTTACAGATTCCTCCTTATAGGATGCTTTCCGGTTTACAAAGTACCTTATTATTCGTTTTATCGTTTCACATTTACAATAAAATAATGAGATAGGTAGAGGTGAAATCAGTGGTCCAGAGGTGACAGAACTTATCTTCATTTATACTGTCAGCCAGAAAGATATCAAGAGATCATGCACTCGGATGCAAGCTTGGTGTTTCCTCCTTATCTCTTTCTAGTCAACTTCTTTTAACTGTATCACATCAATTTAAAGGTGAGTAAATTAAGGCCCAGGGAAGAAAATGCACTTTTTCTAGGTTTTAGAACAAGTTAACAAAAAAACTTCAACATTCAACAACCAACATAAAAGGCAAGAATTGCTAAATGGTTGTGAGAGCACCAAAATTAAATTGTAATGGAAATTGATAAACTGTGCTTCAATTTATCTTCTCTGCTTCCTTGTAATAATAGAATCACCTAGATTTAGCTGAGACATGGCCACCTAATCATAGATTATACTTTCCAGGCTTTATTATTTTTTTTTAGTATAGTTGATACATCATGTTATATTAGCTTCATGTATACAACATAGTGATTTGATAAATGTATACATTTGTTCTATGTTCACCACAAGTGTATTTACCATTTGTCCCAATACATCTTTATTACAAAATCATTGAATATATTTCATATGCTATGCTTTTTATTCCATTACTTTTTATTCCATAACTGGAAGCTTGTATATCCCACTCCCCTTCATTCATTTTGCCCAACCCTCTGCCACCTTTCTTGCAGCTAGGTATCACCACATTAATAAGTTCAGGATAATGGGTTATAAGAGAAAGTGATGTATACAACTTTTAGGTAATTGCCTTACAGACAGTGATGCTTGCCCTGGACTGCTTTCTACTTTTGTAATGGCTGTGAATGACTACAACGAAAATAGGCATCTTAGTTACAGAGATGAAAGAATGCATTGAGTGATTAGTTTACCTATTGGCTCTGGTCTGCTCATATTTATACTATCATGTGAGCAGGAAATAATATTATACTTTACTTAAGCCACTCTATGTTGGGCTTTTTATTTTAAAAAAATGATTTATTTATTTCTGAGAGAGACAGAGACAGCTTGAGCAGGGGAGGGTCAGAGAGAGAGGGAGATACAGAATCTGAAACAGGTTCCAGGCTCTGAGCTAGCTGTCAGCACAGAACCCGACGCGGGGCTCAAACCCACAAACCATGAGATCATGACCTCAGTCAAAGTTGGACGCTTAACCGACTGAGCCACCCAGGCGCCCCATGTGTTGGGCTTTTTCTGCTATGCAGCTTAGCCTGTAGCTTAATGAGATTTCATCAAGTGACAAGTAAGCTTGGGGTGTTCAGTCTTTTGATTAAGACCTCTACAAAATTTCAGGTCTTCTATAGGTGCTACTATCTACTAGAAGAAAAGAGGCAAAGATTAAAAGCTGAATGTGTGGATATGGTCTTTTACTTCAGACCTACAGCATAGCAATATACAAGAAGCACTGAGTTCCAGCTTATCTGCGTTCCAGCACCTGTTCCAGATTTGCTAGTATCTTATTAGGTGACATTAGATAAGTCTTTTTCTCAGAATTTCAGTATCCTCCTTATCAGTAAAATGATCCAGCGTCTCTGAACGTGTGATATCTTTTTCTGAAGCCTTACCTTTCCTTCTCAGACTGGTTGTGCCATTCCAGTTCCCAGCTCCTGTCAGGGCAATAGTCCCACTCCACCTCTTCTGCCATGATGTAGTAGATTCTTGCAGCTTGGTATCGATAGTGATGGTCAGGTTGGCGGCCAGGACACTGGGAGACATTATAGATTGCCTTCATCCCTGATTCTCTATGGCTGCCTTCCTGGCAGTAAATCTCATACAACCCTAAGGAAAGGACAGAAAGCAAAACCTGAATATGAATATCCCTGCATAGCACCTGGAGGATTTCCTGCCTCTCTCTAGGCATACTACAGGGAGTGTGTAGTTTCATAGAAGGTTCTTCTAGGAATTGGATAAAAGATTATTATAAGTTTTTAAAATTTATTTATTTGAGAGAGAGAGAGAGAACAAGCGGAGGAGGGGCAGAGATAGAGAGGGAGACACAGAATCTAAAACAGGTTCCGGGCTCAGAGCCCGATGTAAGGCTTGAATCCAAACACCTGAGCCATCCAGGCACCCCCATAGATTATTATGTTTATTGAGAGCAATGAGCACAAAGGTTAAGAGCTCTGGCTGTAAAGCTAACATTGTTTAGGTTTAAAACTAAACTCTGCCTCCAGGATGGCCAACTTTTCTTTGTTAACCCAGGGCTTTCCCAGTTTTAGCACTGAAAGTCCCATATCTTTT
>NW_027532660.1:214514-214764 GCF_008692635.1 Crocuta crocuta | reverse complement strand
ATATATATATACATTGCTTATCATAATGCACAGTAAAATTTAATAAGTAAAAGTATAAATAAGTAAATAAAACTATAATAATTATTATTCCAAAAAATGCATTGACCAGTTGTCTCTCTCATCTACCAAGTACCAAAGAAATAAAAGTGGGCTTAAATAGATACTGAAACAAAACAAAACAAAACAAAACAAAAGAGATACTTATATAAGAGGCCTTTGGAATGGCCTTCCTCAGGATTTTAAAATAAAA
>NW_027532660.1:207107-214440 GCF_008692635.1 Crocuta crocuta | reverse complement strand
AGAGAGAGCGAGAGAGCAGGGAAGGGTCAGAGAGAGAGGGAGACAGAATCTGAAACAGGCTCCAGGCTCTGAGCTGGCTGTCAGCACAGAGCCCGACAGGGTGCTCGAACCCATGAACCATGAGATCATGACCTAAGTCAAAGTTGGACGCTTAAATGACTGAGCTACCCAGCTGATATAAGTCTTTTTTTCTATTTCATAGTTTATTATCAAGTTGGATTCTNCATGGCCAGATTTCATTGTTTCTCATCGCCATGTAGTATTCCATTGTATAGATAAACCACATCTTCTTGATCCATTCATCAGGTGATGGACGCTTAGGCTCTTTCCATGATTTGGCTATTATTGAAAGTGCTGCTATTAACATTGGGGTACATGTGCTTTTATGCATCAGCACTCCTGTATCCCTTGGGTAAATACCCAGCAGTGCTATTGCTGGGTCCTTGGGGAGTTCTAGTGTTAATTTTTTGAGGAACCTCCACACTGTTTTCCAGAAGAGCTGTACCAGTTTACATTCCCACCAACAGTGTAGGAGGGTGTCCATTTCTCCACATCCTCGCCAGCATCTATAGTCTTCTGATTTGTTCATTTTTGCCACTCTGACCGGCATGAGGTGGCATCTCAGTGTGGTTTTTATTCATAT
The DNA here is from genome assembly GCF_008692635.1 of Crocuta crocuta. NCBI lineage: Eukaryota > Metazoa > Chordata > Mammalia > Carnivora > Hyaenidae > Crocuta > Crocuta crocuta. The sequence goes on along the minus strand of NW_027532660.1, from coordinate 213,797 downwards.
TTCCCTGATGATGAGTGACATTGAGTACGGTTACATGTGTCTGTTGGCCATCTGGATGTCCTCTTTGGAGAAGTGTCTGTTCATGTCTTCTGCCCATTTCTTCACTGGATTATTTGATTTTCAGGTGTGGAGTTTGGTGAGTTCCTTATAGATTTTGGATACTAGCCCTTTATCTGATATGTCATTTGCAACTATCTTTTTCCATTCTGTCAGTTGCCTATTAGATTTATTGATTGTTTTTCCTTGCTGTGCAGAAGCTTTTTATCTTGATGAGGTCCCAGTAGTTTATTTTTGCTCTTGATTCCCTTGCCTTTGGGGATGTGTCAAGTAAGAAGCTGCTGTGGTTAGGGACAAGGAGGTTGTTTTCTGCTTTCCCCTCTAGGGTTTTTATAGTTACCCGTCTCACATTCAGGTCTTTTATCCATTTTGAGTTTATTTTTGTTTATAGTGTGAGACAGTGATCCAGTTTCATTCTTCTGCATGTTGATGTCCAGTTGTCCCAGCACCATCTGTTAAAGAGGCTGTCTTTTTTCCATTGGATACTCTTTCCCGCTTTGTCAAAGATTAATTGGCCGTACATTTGTGGGTCCAATTCTGAGTTCTGAATTCTATTCCATTGGTATATGTGTCTGTTTCTGTGCCATAGATATCAGTCTTAAATGTCAGAGTTGTGAGGATGCATGGAACTGATATCAAACACCAGTCTTTCTATGTCAGGAACATTAAGGCTTATAGAATGTTGATCAGAAGCTGAATTTCTTAGAACATTTTTTTCATCATTCCTTTCCTTAGTCCCCACTGCCTATCCCATCACTACAAACTATTTCCCCTCATTTTTGAAGCCTTCTATGAGCAGCTCCAGACTATGATTCAGTCCCAAATGCAACCAGTGATCCAGCTAAATCTGTTCCTGACTTCCCTTATCACATATTCCATTTTTATCTTGGAATTTTCACTCATGTTATTATTCCTTTCCTAGAATGTACCTGCCCATCCCTCCCACAAATATCTAAGAGATCTCTCATTTTCCAAAACCCAACTCATGTTTCATTTCTTCAAGAAAGCTCTCCATTACTATTCTGGCCCACAATGACCTCTACTTTCTTGGCCTCTCTATTTTTAAGTCACTTTACATCTAAACCATACGGTTAAGGACTAAGTGCTCCTCTCTTTACAAAACAGTTCTTTCCACTCATTTATAGACATTTTGAAATAATCTCTTCTTTTATTTCCACAACTACTTCCCAACTCTTCTATGTCTCCAACCCTCCCACATCTATTCCATCAATGAATCCTTAAAAATTACTCTTCCATTTTCACCCTCACTCCCCTAGTCAAAGCCACCATCATCTCTCACGTGGAAAATTTCAAAAGTATACCAAGTGTCTTCTCTGCTTCTCCCCCTTCCTTTTTAAACCATTCCTCATACAGGACTCATGCTAATGTTTCTTTCATACTCAGAATGTAATCCAACCTCTTAACTATAGTCTACAAGACCCTACATAATATGACTCTTGCCAACTTGATATAATGTCAATCACTTTCCCAGCTTACCACAATCCAACTGTACTGATCTTTCTGACCCTTAGGAATCCATGCTTATTACCATCTTAGGACATTTGCACTTGCTCATCCCTCTGTTTGAAATATTCTGCTCAGAAAACTTTATATAGCTCTCTCCTCATTATTTAGGCCTTAGCTTAAATATCACATTCTCAAACAGGCATTCCTGATCATCCTGTCTAAAGGAATGAGTCTCCTAACATCACATCACTATATTTTATTTCCTTCATGGCATATATCACAATCTAAATTTATTTTATTGTTTTCTGTATGTTTTGATGTGTTTATTGTGGATCTTATTTGAGAATAAGAATCATTCTGTCTTTTCACCTTTATTCCCCAGTGTTAACACATTGAAAGTATGTAATAAATATGTTTTGAGTGAATCAATGTATGTACAAATAAATGTTTATATATGCTGCCCAAAAGTCATAGATCAGGGTTTGGTGTGGAGAAGAGAGTCTTATGATCACTGATGGGGAGGAAAACAAATAAAAGACGTTCTGGGAAGCCATGTGACTTTGTACTGGTACATTATCTAAAGTTTTTAATATGCACATTGTTATCCAAGCCACTTTTTCAACATTCTTCTGTCCTTGGAATCTGAACCTCCTCCTAACTCTTTTTTTTTTCTTTAATAGTTTATTATCAAATTAGTTTCCACATAACACTCAGTGCTCATCCCCACAAGTGACTCCTCCTAACTCTTTGAGCAGTTATTTTCTGGCCCCTTACTTCGGCTTCTCTTCTCCTTCTTACCTCTTAAATGTTGATTTCTGAATTAAGTTTTCTTTTCTATCACTTTATATGCTTATGGACATAAACTATGAGAACATTCAAATTTGCTCTCTATCCCGGACTTTATTTACAAGCTTTACACTTCTATCCATAACTACCTACTGTGAAATCCACACCACCTGTATTCAGCAGGAACTTAAAGATGTACATGCCCTCAAAATGAGTACTTTCTACCTAAACCTTATTACCCTGCCCTTGTTTATGTATTTGTTTATTTGGTTAATTGTGTCACCATATATAAGCTATAAACTTCGTGCATCTTTTATTCTTGCTCAGCCTCTCAGACAAGTTCTGTAATTTCTCTCTCAAATGTCCCTTAACTGTACCCCTTCTTCCCATATTGCTTCTAACCATTGGTAGACTCTCATCACCTCTTGCAGTAGCCTCCTATTTTATATCCCCTTAAGTCTTACTTCTCAGTATTCCTTCACAGGGATGCTAGTAGCATTTTTGCATGGGATTATTCTTCATTGTTTAAGACTGTCCTATATATTTCAGAAAGTTTTAGCCTCTCTGACTCCCACTTTTTAAATAATAGTATGACTCCCTCCATATCTCCTGTCATTGTGACAACTAAAAGTACTTCCACACATTTCCAAACACCTTTTAGCGTAATGCCTTGAGTTGAACATCACTGAATAAAATCAATTTATGTAACCTTATTCAGGCAGATGCTTCTTCCAAGTCACTACCGTAACCTTCCTGCTGCCTGTAATAATGCCCTCTTCACCAGCCATCCATTCCCTTTCCTTGCTGGGTAACAGTATACTCATACTTAAATGATCAGTTTGAATGCCTGAATCTCTAAGAAAGCTTTACTCCACAAGTCAGACAGAATTTGTTATAGCATGGTGTGTATTACCATAGTTCTTGGCATAATGATGTCATCATCTCCTTTCCACGTTAAGTATGAGCTGCCTAATTCATCTTAACATCCCTAGTATCTAGACCAGTAAGTGGAAGAAAACATATTAATTATGTTTTGTGAAAATATAATTGTAAAATAAAAGAAAAGAAGAGGTGAAGAATAAAAATGAAGAAAAAACAGAGAAGAGAACAGAGAGAGAGAAAAGATACAGATTGAAGGAAAAATGATAAAGAAGAAAATAGGAGGAAGGGAAAGGAAAAATAAATAAATAAAACAGAAAGGAAGACAAAGAAATTAAAAAAAGGGAGGAAATGGGAGGGAAGGTAAGCCAAAAAGGATGGAAAAACAAAGGAAGAAAGAAAAGGAGTAAAAAGAAGAGAAGAAAGGTAAGGGAAGGGAAAAAGAGAAAGAGAAAAGAAGAAAGAAGAGAGATAAAAATAATGGAAGAAGATGAAAAATAAGAAAAGGCAAAGTAAGATACATAAAAATAGATGGAAGTGAAAGAAGGAAAGAATGAACAAATTAAGAGGGATAAGAAATGAGAGATAAAAATACACAAGAAAGGCAACAATTAATAAAATTAAAAGGCAGCCTACAGAATGGGAGAAGATATTTTCAAATGACATCTGATAAAGAGTTAGTAGCCAATACCTTATAAAGAACTTATCAAACTCAAAACCTCCCAAAATAAATAATCCAGTTAAGAAATGGCAGAAGACATGAACAGACATTTTTCCAAAAAAAGACATCCAGATGGCTAACAGACACATGAAAAGGTGCTCAACATCACTCATCAGCAGGGAAATACAGATCAAAACCACGATGAGATACCATCACACACCTGTCAGAATGACTAAAATGAACAACACAGGAATCTACAGATGTTGATGAGGATAGGGAGAAAGGGGAACCCTCTTGCATCATTGGTGGGAGTACAAAGTGGTGCAGCCACTCTGGAAAACAGTATGGAAGTTACTAAATAAGTTAAAAATAGACCTACCCTAAGACCCAGCAATTACACTACTAAGCATTTACCCAAAAGATACAAAAGATACAGATTCAAAGGGGCACATGCACTCCGATGTTTACAGAAGCATTATCAACAATTGTCCAACTATGGAAAGAGCTCAAATGTCCATGTAGAACTTAAATNAGGGATATATGCACCCCAATGTTTAAAGTAAGCTTTACCTACAATAGCCAAATTATAGAAAGATCCTAAATGTCCATCGACTTATGAATGAATAAAGAAGATGTGAGGTGCTGTACACACACAGACACACAGACACACACACACACACACACACACACACAGACACACACATTGTATCATATATAATGGAATATTATTCAGCCATCAAAGATAATGATATCTTGTCATTTGCAACAATGTGTATGGAGCTAGAGTGTATTATGCTAAGTGAAATAAGTCAGAGAATATATAAATTTATATGTATATCATCTTCTTTATGCATTCATTAGTGGATGGACATTTGGGCTCTCTCCATAGTTTGACTACTGTTAATAATGCTGCTGTAAACTATGGGGTGCATGTGCCTCTTCGAATCTGTACTTTTATATCTTTTGGGCAAATACCTAATAGTGCAATTCCTGGGTCATAGGATTGTTCTATTTTTAATTTTTTGAGTTACATTCCAAACTATTCATCAGATTGGCTTCACCAGTTTGCATTCTGACCAATGGTACAAGAGGGTTCTGCTTTCTCCACATTCTCACCAATAGCTGTTGTTTCTTGAGTTATTAATTTTAGCCATTTTGACAGGTATGAGGTGATATCTCACCATGGATTTTATTTGCATTTCCCTGATGATGAGTAATGTTGAACATCTTTTCATGTGTCTGTTAGCCATTCAGATGTCTTCTTTGGAAAACTGTCTTCATGTCTTCTGCCCATTTCTTTTTTTTTAATGTTTTATTTACTTCTGAGAGACAGCATGAGCAGGGGAGGGTCAGAGAGAGAGGGAGACGCAGAATCTGAAACAAGTTCCAGGCTCTGAGCTAGCTGTCAGCATAGAGCCCGACGCGTGGCTCAAACCCACGAACTGTGAGATCATGACCTGAGCCGAAGTTGGATGCCCAACCGACTGAGCCACCCAGGTGCCCCATTTCTTTCTTTTTTTTCAATATAGTTTATTGTCACATTGGTTTCCATATAACACCCAGTGCTCATCCCAACAAGTGCCCTCCTCCATNTTCCCTGATGATGAGTAATGTTGAACATCTTTTCATGTGTCTGTTAGCCATTCAGATGTCTTCTTTGGAAAACTGTCTTCATGTCTTCTGCCCATTTCTTTTTTTTTAATGTTTTATTTACTTCTGAGAGACAGCATGAGCAGGGGAGGGTCAGAGAGAGAGGGAGACGCAGAATCTGAAACAAGTTCCAGGCTCTGAGCTAGCTGTCAGCATAGAGCCCGACGCGTGGCTCAAACCCACGAACTGTGAGATCATGACCTGAGCCGAAGTTGGATGCCCAACCGACTGAGCCACCCAGGTGCCCCATTTCTTTCTTTTTTTTCAATATAGTTTATTGTCACATTGGTTTCCATATAACACCCAGTGCTCATCCCAACAAGTGCCCTCCTCCATGCCTATCACCCATTTTCTCCTCTCCCCCACCCTCTATCAACCCTCAGTTTGTTCTCAGTATTTAAGAGTCTCTTATACTTTGCCTCCCTCTCTCTCCTTAATTATTTTTTCCCCTTCCTCACCCCTATGGTCCTCTGTAGTCTTTCTCTGCCTGACTAATTTCACTTAGCATAATACTCTCGAGTACCATCCATGTTTCTACAAATAGCCAGATTTCATTCTTTCTTATTGCCATGTAGTATTACATTGTATAGATAAACCACATCTTCTTGGTCCATTTGTCAGCTGATGGACATTTAGGCTCTTTTCATGATTTGTCTATAGTTGAAAGTGCTGCTATGAACATTGGGGTACATGTGCTCTTATGCATCAGCACTCCTGTATCTATTGGATACATTCCTAGCAGTGCTATTGCTGGGTCATAGGGGAGTTCTACTGTTAGTTTTTTGAGGAACCTTCACAAGTTTTCCAGAGTGGCTGCACCAGTTATCTGCTCATTTCTTAACTGGTTTATTTGTTTATGTGTTTTAAGTTTAATATGTTCTTTATATATTTTGGACACTAATCTTTTATCAGCTATGTTACCTGAAAATATGTTCTCCCATTCCATATGCTGTCTTTTAGGTTTTTTTTTTCCTTCACTGTAAGAAGCTTTTTATCTTGATGAGTTCCCAATAGTTCACATTTGCTTTTGTTTCCCTTGCCCTCAGCGACGTTTCTAGTAAGAATTGCTCTGGCTGAGGTCAAAAAGTCCAGTGGTGAAAATTCTGTAGGATTTTGAAGGTTAGTGTTTCTTATATTAAGCTGTATTTTTTTCAATCTGATATTTTCTGTTATTAACATGAACCATGTGG
>NW_027532660.1:206792-207086 GCF_008692635.1 Crocuta crocuta | reverse complement strand
TGAAAAAAAAGATAAGAAAAACAAAAAGAGAGGATGGATGAGGAAGAGGAAAAATGAGAAAGGGCAGGAAAAAGGAGCAGTGGGAAGAAAAGAAGTTTTAAAAGGGGGGGAAGAGAGGAATGATAAGGAAAGCTCCAATGGTGAAGGATGGGAAAGACACCCTTAAGGACAGGGCAACAATAAATAATGAATTCTTCTCTTTGCTGCTGAGAAATCTAACATGAATTGGGTGGAAGTAACACATTACAAGCCCTAGCTTTTTATCAGCCAGTTTCCCTGCCTCTGAAGATTCCA
>NW_027532660.1:204353-206596 GCF_008692635.1 Crocuta crocuta | reverse complement strand
CTCCTAATGGTCTCTCTCAATCTTCGCTGGAGATCAAGTCCCCAGGGAAAGAATGAAGGAGACTTCAGATTCAAGAGATCATCTAGGAGTAATAATCAAAGCTTGATGGTGAAAAGGCAAGACAGTAAGAAAAATATAAAGTCAAGATATTTAACCTGAGTAAATCATCACCCTCTCCATCCAGGTCTCTGTCTTTTCCTATCATTAGTAAAGTAACTAAATAGAGATTATCTCAAAAGTGTTCTACCACTTCCTCCAATCCATTACTCATGCATTCTTGATAAAGATAAAAGAATTTGAAAGGTCTGGAAAATGCAAAGAGTTTGGGCCTTTGCTAATAATTAAGGAATCTTGACCAAGAATAACCTTTCAAGTCTTTAAAAAACCNCAGCAGCAACCCTTCTTGGGCTGCCTTTGGTGTGGTATAAAAATGATTCATTTATCCAAAGTAGGAGTAAGCATGGGGAGACATATAGACTTGGCTGGGGAGCCTGGCTAATTTTGCAGGAAGGAGAGTAAACCTAGGGTTTGGTTTGGGGATCAAGGCTAGAGAGGAGGGTCTTTTGTCTTCCCCTTCCTCTTTTGCTTCTTCTCTGACTTCTCTTCCTTCCTTCCTTCCTTCCTTCCTTCTTTCCTTTTTCCTTCCTGGAAAGTCTTTCTCATTTAGAAGTTTCCCACCCTAGGCCTTACTACAAACATTTATGTCTGTGTTTTTTTTTTTTTCCATCTCCATAAACCATGTTTCTAATTTACTAGAAACAACTCTCCTTAACCAAGAAATTATCCCAGGTAAATGAACAGAAATGAAGTCCCAAGAAGTCTGTGGAGACCACCTTTATGTCAAATGTTTTTCAAACCTAGTGCCAGAATGAAATTATTAAATTGTCAGGGAGATTTGTTTGGTTCAGGATATTTTTTCCAAATACAAATGTAGTTTCCAGAACTAAAATAAAGGTTTAGTGGAGACTGTATGGAACTGACAGATTTTTCTGGCAAATGCTATTGCAACCTACTGCCTAAAAAAATAATACCGCTAGGAACTGAAAATAAAAAGTACTATTACATTATAAAATGTCAGAGATAGATGGACTCTAAAGGAATATTCTAGTCAATTTTCTTTATGAAAGAAGGATAGGGAAATTATGAAATGGGATAGAGAAAGAAGGGGAAAGGGAGGGGAATGAACAATGGGAGAGAGAGAGGGAGGGAGAGAAAGGAAAGGAATGGGGGAGGAAAAGGGGAAGATGGGAAAGGACAGAGAGGTAGGGAGGGAGGGAGGGTGGTGGGACAGAGAAAGAAAGAAGAAAGAAATCCAGCCACAGGGTGGGGGTTGGTTAGACCAAAATGAAATAGCAAATTAATGAATGACCTTGGGCTAAAAGTTTTATGTTCTTATTCCTGGGCTGAAACTGTTACAGCACACCGCACCCCTCTCCCACCAGAAGTTTGCACAAATCCTCACAGAATATTAGAGTTAAAAGCACTTTATATATAGGTACATCTCGTGGACCTCCCTCACAAAGCAAGGAGTTTATCTATAAAATTTCTACGTAACCATGGGAGTGCACAGCCAAGTCCACCCTCTACCTATATAAGAATTGCCCTGTTGCCATGCAGTATCCATATTTATTTCCTGTTTTTCCAGAAAACAGCTTCCTAAGCTCTACTTTTTGCCTACAGCTAAGAAAAATATCCAAATAACCAGAACATAGAGTGCACATTGAGGAGAGAGAAGTCAAGAGTGTTTTGAAAACTTCCCATGAATTCTCAACTTGTCTTTTCTCTTCACCTGCCTCCCTCACCCAGCACCATGCCCAACAGAGCCTCTCAGCCTAGGGCCAGATGTTAAGTCACTTACCAGGGTTGTCAGGCTGCATGATGGCCATGACAAAGGTATGAGGAAAGAGCATGGCTGCACTTTTCCTCATACCCTGAAGCTGCACAGTGTTGCCCTGGAACATGACTCCATGCACGTCAGTCTCTGTGCCCAGGCCAAGCAGGTGCCAGGCCACTGTGTCACCCTTGCACATGTCCAGCCTGGGCAGGTTAGAGAACATAAACCCATTAATGGCTGGAAAACAAAAGCGCAAGACAAAACAGGAAGATGAGAACAGATTCCTCAGGCACTGGCCAGCAGCATAGCATCAGTTCTGTACTATGGTTTCCCACAAATTTTTTTTTTAGTTTCTATTACCCAATTTATTTAAATTATTACTAAATTAGTAGACTGTGCTAAGCTAACA
>NW_027532660.1:203984-204258 GCF_008692635.1 Crocuta crocuta | reverse complement strand
TATGCATTGATCAGGGTATGGCAGCCTTTGGCCAACCTACTATGGAGGGCTAGCTAAAAATTTAGAGACGTTCGGGCATAAGGATTCACACAATTTTAAATTTAAGGTTAATCCTCAACTCCTCTGCCTTTTTCGGTAAGCCACCTTAGTTCTGCTTATAAAGATCTGCCTCTTTGGGATAAGGGCCCAACTGTCTTTCTGAACTCACCCTCTACCCCTCCTATACCACACTTCACATTCTTGCAAAACTGAAATTCTTTCTACTACCACAACT
>NW_027532660.1:203463-203968 GCF_008692635.1 Crocuta crocuta | reverse complement strand
CCCTCCATAAAGTTTTGGGGTTCCCTCAAGTTTCCATATTCATATTTCAATCTGCCTTTTTTTCCTCACTTCACTGTTACTGCCCAGTATCTGGATCTCATCATTTCTGGCCTGAACTCCCTCAAAAGCCCTATCCCTGGTGCCTTTGCCTTTAGTATATCCTCCTACCTATCTCACACAGAGCCACACACTATTCCTGTGAGCTTTATTTGTCTCTGTATCCCCAAGGCCTTAAACANTTAAAAATGCTATTTGCTTACAAAACATATGTTGATTTTTCACACACTATTCCCTCTATCTGGAATAACATTTTTCTCTGGTTTCTCTACAACAAACTGCTACTCATCCATTATGCCTCAGCTCAAATGTCACCTCCCCTGTGAAGCAGAGCTATTTCTCTCTCCCCCATCTTCTTCTCTCTCACTTCCATGAAATTTTCCCCTTATAAAATTCTTCCATATCACTTATCACAGAGTCCAATGATTTATTTACAAGATCTCCCATA
>NW_027532660.1:199239-203235 GCF_008692635.1 Crocuta crocuta | reverse complement strand
GACTGCCCAAGGGCCTGACATGCCATCTGGTACTACTCACATTCTCCATAAATTCAAACTGAAATTAACTTGGTTCACAAGACTGGTTTACTTTTTCCAGCTGATATAACTGACTGGTGATGAGAACCAAGAAATACAGTCAAAAGACAACATACTCCTTCATGACTCCCTCCCTTACTTTAAACTCCTCTTGAAAATACTGAGAGGCCTGCTTAAAGCTGACCCCTTTTCAATGTCCTCACATCCACTGGAACCACCTTTAGTGAGTAACCTTACTTGGTAATTCCTCAAAATGCTGATGAGAACGTTGCTAATCTCTTGATTCTCCTTCCCTTGCCTGTAATGTATAATTGAAAACCTTTTTAGCTTTTGAAACCAGATCAAGAACTGCATTCTCCCAAGAATCCTTTATTTTGAATTGTTCTTCATTAACTTTCTCCTATGAATTACATGTCACTTGGAAGCTGTTTCACATAATTTAGTACTTAATTATACTTGGTCTTGGATTGTTCTATAATTATTTCATGTGTGTATGTGTGTTATTAGTCTTATTTCATCGCAAAATGCTGGGAGTTCTTTGCAAACTGGGACGTGTCTTCCCATTTACTCACTCACCCATCTACATACCTACTCATTAATTCAATAGTTCATTTGCTCAATAATAATTTACTTTGTATTAGAAAATGTAGACTATACAGAGCAACAAACAATACCCACCTTTCAGGAAACTACACTCTAGCAGAAGCCAAAAGGATGTAACAAATAACTATATAGAACATGCTATTAAAATAATCTGATAAAAATCAATAATGGTTCAGAAGAGGGTGTCCTGGGATTGGGTGATAAAAAATGGTTACATGGATGAAGTAGCTTTTGAGTAAGACCTTAGAGAATGGAAAGAATTTCCACCAGCTAAACGCAAAAATATAAGAAAAGGCACTTAAACTGGAGGGCAAAGCACTGTAAAAGCATGAAGTCAGAAAAATACAAGTTATGTATATAAAGAGAAAAATAGCCCCGTTTGGCAGGAGTATAGAGTTGGGAGATAAGGGTAGTGGTCAATAACGGAGATGATAAGACTGGAAAGGTATCATCCCAGCTCACTCTCTTCACTCTCTACTGGATACCTTGTTTGCAATTTTCATTTCATAGCACCTTTTTTCCAATGTCTCCCATACTGTGTAACACAAGATAGAGTCCAAGAAGGTGCAAATTGTAAGACATGTTGTCTTAGAATTCTTCAAGCTAGCTCATCTTTTGGGTAGAGCTGACCATGGGTGCATTGCTTTCACAGATGGGACATGATTAAGGCTACTTTAGGTTTTTACTTATAGCCTCACAATTGTATCTCAGGGCAAAAGCACTCCCCATACCATGCATCCGATTGGAGTCTTGGAAGCCTTTGACATCCTCTGAGAGCAGTTGGGGATCCAACATTGCAGTTGCTTGATTGGCATTGCTATACCAGCTCTTGTTTTCATCCAACACAGTAAAAAGGAGAAAAAATTCCTTATCGACCCCTTTCTGTAGGTCCATGGAAGAGAGCATAGGGAAAAAAAGACAATAGTTTCAGCAGTTGTGGGTTGTGCAACTCCAGATCTAAAAAGCCTGGATTCTTTCCTATTTATTTTTCCAGATACAGAACCAAGCCCATACCACCTACCTAGGGCTGTAGTTGTCATTACACAGTTTTTCCTCTGGCAATTTCAATTTTTTTAATGTTTATTTATTTTTGAAAGAGAAAGAGACAAATTGCAAGGAGTAAGGGGCATAAAGAGAGGGAGACATAGAATCTGAAGTGAGGTCCAAGCTCCAAGCTGTCAGCGCAGAGCTCAATGCAGGGCTCAAATCCACAAACTGTGAGATCATTACCTGAGCCAAAGTTGGATGTTCAGGCAACTGAGCCACCCAGGCTCCCCTCCTCTGATAATTTCAAACTGAAGGTGGGTGAAAGAGATCAGAAAAAATTGACAAAACTGTAGGGGAGGAAAATATTAAAGTGGACAGGGAAGAAGTGCAAGATGGGGATTATGAAGAAATAAAAAATGTGATGGAAGAGAGCCTGGAGTCACCTGGGGAAAGTTTTGGGGCAAGGTGGGTTGCTGGGAGATCAAGAAAGGACTCTGACCAGAGGGGATTAGAAAATAAAAAGTTATATAATTGTTATTAATGTGCTGTCATCATCATCATCATCATCATCATCATCACTATTATTATTACATCTAACATTTACTTAGGGCTTATTATGTGCCAGACACTGCTGTAAAGCCCTTCACATGGATTATTTTAATTAATCTTCGCAAAAATCCAAGATACTTGCTTTTGTTGTTAACCTTTACCACAGATGAAGAAGCTGAGGCAAAGGGAGGTTAAGCAACTTGCCCAACGTTATACAGTTAGAAATGGTGAAATGGACATGAAGGAGCACAAAGAAATATTAAAAGAGATTTAGGAATTAGGATCACACTGGACAATGACATGCATAATAATGAAATTGGACAACTATCTTACATCATACACAACAATAAATTCAAAATGGATAAAAGACCTGAATGTGAGATGGGAAACCATGAAAAATCCTACAGGAGAAAACAGACAGCAACCTCTTTGACCTCAGCCACAGCAATTTCTTACTAGAAAAATCTCCAGATGCAAGGGAAATAAAAGCAAAAATGAATTATTGGGACCTCATCAAGATAAAAGTCTTCTGCACACTGAAGGGAACAATGAACAAAACTAAAAGGCAACCAACAGAATGGGAGACCGTTTTGCAAATGACATATCTGAAAAAGGGTTAGTATCAAAAATCCATAAAGAACTTATCAAACTCAATACCCAATAAACAAATAATCCAGGGAAGAAATGGGCAGAGACAGGAATAGACACTTTTCCAAAGAAGACATCCAGATGGCTAACAGACACAGGAACAGATGCTCAACATCACTCATCATTGGGGACATACAAATCAAAATCACAAATAGATACCATCTCACACCTGTCAGAGTGGCTAAAATTAACAACTCAGGAAACAGCAGATGTTGGTGAGGATGGGGAGAAAGGGGAACTCTTTTGCACTGTTGGTGGGAATGCAAAGTGGTGCAGCCACTCTGGAAAACAGTATGGAGGGTCCTCAAAAAATTAAAACTAGAGCTACCTTGTAACCCAGCTATTGCACTATTATGTATTTATCCAGAAGATATAAAAGTGCTAATTTGAAGGGGCATATGCACCCCAATGTTTATAGCAGTGCTATCAACAATAGCCAAATTATGGAAAGAGCCCAAATGTCCATCAGTTGATATGAATAGATAAAGAAGATGTGGTAATGGAATATTACTTGGTGATAAAGAAGAATGAAATCTTGCCATTTGCAGTAATGTGGATGGAACTAGAATGTAATACTAAGCGAAATAAGTCAGACAGAGAAAGACAAATATCATATGATTTTCCTCATATGTAGAATTTAAGAAATACAACAGATGAACATAGGGGAAGGGAAGGAAAAATAAGATAAAAACAGTGAGGTAGGCAAACTGTAAGTACTCTTAAATAGAGAGGGAGAAAACTGAGGATTGCTGGAGGGGAAGTGGGTGGAAGGATAGGTTAAGTGGGTGATGGGCTAAATTAAGAAAGACACTTGAGAATAGCACTTGGTATCATATTTAGAGTTGAATCAATGGGGGCACCTCGGTGGCTCAGTCAGTTAAGCGTCCGACTTTGGTTCAGGTCATGATCTCGTGGTCCATGAGTTTGAGCCCCGCACCGGGCTCTGTGCTGACAGCTCAGAGCCTGGAGCCTGTTTCAGATTCTGTGTCTCCCTACCTCTGTCCTTCTCCTGCTCATGCTCTGTCTCTCAAAAATAAATAAATGTTAAAAAATACTTTTAGTGTTGAATCACTGGGCTCTATTCCTGAATCCATGACAACACTCTATGTAAACTAACTTTAATTTCCATTTTAAAAATGAGAAAGATATTTAAAAATATTAAGATCCAGG
>NW_027532660.1:190666-197042 GCF_008692635.1 Crocuta crocuta | reverse complement strand
GATGGAAGAGAGCCTGGAGTCACCTGGGGAAAGTTTTGGGGCAAGGTGGGTTGCTGGGAGATCAAGAAAGGACTCTGACCAGAGGGGATTAGAAAATAAAAAGTTATATAATTGTTATTAATGTGCTGTCATCATCATCATCATCATCATCATCATCACTATTATTATTACATCTAACATTTACTTAGGGCTTATTATGTGCCAGACACTGCTGTAAAGCCCTTCACATGGATTATTTTAATTAATCTTCGCAAAAATCCAAGATACTTGCTTTTGTTGTTAACCTTTACCACAGATGAAGAAGCTGAGGCAAAGGGAGGTTAAGCAACTTGCCCAACGTTATACAGTTAGAAATGGTGAAATGGACATGAAGGAGCACAAAGAAATATTAAAAGAGATTTAGGAATTAGGATCACACTGGACAATGACATGCATAATAATGAAATTGGACAACTATCTTACATCATACACAACAATAAATTCAAAATGGATAAAAGACCTGAATGTGAGATGGGAAACCATGAAAAATCCTACAGGAGAAAACAGACAGCAACCTCTTTGACCTCAGCCACAGCAATTTCTTACTAGAAAAATCTCCAGATGCAAGGGAAATAAAAGCAAAAATGAATTATTGGGACCTCATCAAGATAAAAGTCTTCTGCACACTGAAGGGAACAATGAACAAAACTAAAAGGCAACCAACAGAATGGGAGACCGTTTTGCAAATGACATATCTGAAAAAGGGTTAGTATCAAAAATCCATAAAGAACTTATCAAACTCAATACCCAATAAACAAATAATCCAGGGAAGAAATGGGCAGAGACAGGAATAGACACTTTTCCAAAGAAGACATCCAGATGGCTAACAGACACAGGAACAGATGCTCAACATCACTCATCATTGGGGACATACAAATCAAAATCACAAATAGATACCATCTCACACCTGTCAGAGTGGCTAAAATTAACAACTCAGGAAACAGCAGATGTTGGTGAGGATGGGGAGAAAGGGGAACTCTTTTGCACTGTTGGTGGGAATGCAAAGTGGTGCAGCCACTCTGGAAAACAGTATGGAGGGTCCTCAAAAAATTAAAACTAGAGCTACCTTGTAACCCAGCTATTGCACTATTATGTATTTATCCAGAAGATATAAAAGTGCTAATTTGAAGGGGCATATGCACCCCAATGTTTATAGCAGTGCTATCAACAATAGCCAAATTATGGAAAGAGCCCAAATGTCCATCAGTTGATATGAATAGATAAAGAAGATGTGGTAATGGAATATTACTTGGTGATAAAGAAGAATGAAATCTTGCCATTTGCAGTAATGTGGATGGAACTAGAATGTAATACTAAGCGAAATAAGTCAGACAGAGAAAGACAAATATCATATGATTTTCCTCATATGTAGAATTTAAGAAATACAACAGATGAACATAGGGGAAGGGAAGGAAAAATAAGATAAAAACAGTGAGGTAGGCAAACTGTAAGTACTCTTAAATAGAGAGGGAGAAAACTGAGGATTGCTGGAGGGGAAGTGGGTGGAAGGATAGGTTAAGTGGGTGATGGGCTAAATTAAGAAAGACACTTGAGAATAGCACTTGGTATCATATTTAGAGTTGAATCAATGGGGGCACCTCGGTGGCTCAGTCAGTTAAGCGTCCGACTTTGGTTCAGGTCATGATCTCGTGGTCCATGAGTTTGAGCCCCGCACCGGGCTCTGTGCTGACAGCTCAGAGCCTGGAGCCTGTTTCAGATTCTGTGTCTCCCTACCTCTGTCCTTCTCCTGCTCATGCTCTGTCTCTCAAAAATAAATAAATGTTAAAAAATACTTTTAGTGTTGAATCACTGGGCTCTATTCCTGAATCCATGACAACACTCTATGTAAACTAACTTTAATTTCCATTTTAAAAATGAGAANGATTCAGGTTTCAGGGAAACTGAGGCTTAAAAATGAGGAGGTGATGAGGATAAAAAATAGAAATAGAGACTAAGAAAAAAAGATGTTTATGAATGAAAAAATAGCATGCAAAATAGCATGAGATCACCAAGTATTCATTTCTGATTTAATAGCTTGGTTATTTTTTTTCCATTCCCTTATCTCAGAACACATTTCCATTTTTATTTCCTATTTAGCAACACAGCCTTGTCTTCTTCCCAGCAGGCTTTCCAGCCATAAACCTTGGCAATACCTGTTTTCCATCTGCCCCCAAGGCACCAGCCTTGCACACCAATAGGGGCCCCACCAGACCAGAATTCGTATCTCTTATGGGATCTGCAGCAGAGAAGTACATCCAGGTGAGACAGGCAGGATCCTGAGCAGCAGGGCCAGCGTGGGAGGGGACTGTCCAGCGATATGTTACTTTCTCAAAGGGCTTAGCCACCAAGCCGAGGTTGGATGAGCCTGCAGGGGGAAAAAATGACTAATTATCATACGTGCTACAATGAGAATCAACAGCTCCAAAGCGTGGTAAATATTATAAACTGTAAGTTATTTTTGAGCAGCAGAAATATGCAATACAGAATATTAAAAAACTAACCAATGTTAGTTTCTGGTTCTGCCAATAGTTGTTATACAAACTGGGGAAATTTAAACTTTGCCAAGTTTCAGTTTTCTAAACTCATAAGACTGAAGGATTAATAGGGCCTTTAAAACTTATTTGGCCTCTCTGGTTAGGTTTATTCCTAGGTATCTGCGTGTGTGTGTGTGTGTGTGTGTGTGTGTGTGTGTGTGCAGTTGTAAATGGGATTGATTCCTTTATTTCTCTTTCCACTGTTTCATTATTGGTGTATACAAATGCAACCAGTTTATGTAGGTTGATTTTACATCCTGTGTCACTGCTGAATTCACATATCAGTTCTAACAATTTTTTGGTGGAGTCTTTTGAGTTTTCCATGTAAAGCATCATGTCATCTATGAAGAATGAACATTTGATTTCTGTATGCTGAAAACTATAGAAAGCTTATGAACGAAATTGAAGAAGACACAAACAAATGGAAAAACATTTCATGCTCATGGATTGGAAGAAAAAATATTGTTAAAATGTTGATACTACCCAAGGCAATCTACACATTCAATACAATTCCTATCAAAATAACATCAGCATTCTTCACAGAGCTAGGGCAAACAGTCTTAAAATTTGTATTGAACCAGAAAAGATCCAAATACCCAAAGTAATGTTAAAAAAGACAATCACAACTAGAGGTATAACAATTCCAGACTTCAAGCTGTATTACAAGGCTGTAATAATCAAGACAGTATGGTACTGGCACAAAAACAGACATGTAGATCAATTTGAACAGAACAGAGAACCCAGAAATGGACTAAAAAACTCTATGGCCACCTAATCTGTGATAAAGCAGAAAAAAGTATCCAATGGAAAAAAAGACAGTGTCTTCAGCAAATGGTGTTGACAAAACTGGACAGCAACATGCAGATGAATGAACCTGAACCACTTTCTTACACCATGCACAAAAATAAATTCAAAATGGATAAAAGACCTAAATATGAGACAGGAAATGATCAAAATTCACAAGCAGCAACCTCTCCGACCTTGGCAATGGGAAATTCTTCGTAGACATGTCTCCAGAGGTAAGGGAAATAAAAGCAAAAATGAATTATTGGGACCTCGTCAAGATAAAAGTCTNAAATGTTGGTGCACCTGGGTGGCTCAGTCATTTGAGTGTCCTACATTGGCTCAGGTCATGATCTCACTGTTTGCGAGTTCGAGCCACATATTAGGCTCTGTGCTGACAGGTCAGAGCCTGGAGCCTGCTTCACATTCTGTGTCTTCCTCTCTCTCAGCTCCTCCCTCACTCATGCTCTGTCTCTCTCTCTGTTTCTGTCTCTCTCTCACACACATAAACAAAACGTAAAAAATTTAAAAAATAAGATGTGATACACACACACACACACACACACACACACACTGGAATATTACTCAGTGATCAAAAAGAATGAAATCTTGCCATTTGTAACAAGTTGGATGTACTAGAATGTATTATGCTAAATGAAATACGTCAGTAAGAGAAAGACATATATCATATGATTTCACTCATATGTAGAATTTAGGAAACAAAACAGATGAACATAGGGATGGGAAGGAGCAATATCACATGATTTCACTCATATGTGGAATTTAGGAAACAAAACAGATGAACATAGGGGATGGGAAGGAACAATAAGATGAAAGCAGTGAGGAAGGCAAACCAGAAGACACTTGTTAATACAGAGAGCAAACTGGGGGTTACTGGAGGAGAGGTGGATGGGGGAATATGCTAAATGGGTAATGGGCATTAGAGAGAGCACTTGTTCAGATGAGCACTGGGTGTCAAATGTCAGAGTTAAATCACTGGGCTCTATTCCTACAGCCACGACAACACTGTATGTTAACTAACTTGAATTTAAATTAATAAATTTAAAAAACTACAAAATTTTAAAAAAAACTTATTCAGAACACTACTCATTTGAAAACGTACATTTATCTGATCTTGAACACCTATCACTATTTAAAAATCTCCAAATATGGGAGATTTACTACCTGACTTCATAGCTTGTTTCCTCTTTGAATGGTTCTGTTTAATGGACACATTTTCCCTTCTATATGCAGGTATGAGAGGATGTATATATGAAAAATAATCAAGCACTAAGGCAATAATTCCTTAAGTGGATTTATAAGTCATGGTCAAATGATGCATAGAAATTTTATTAAAAAAAATTAAATCTAGTAGTGGACCATAGGATACTTCTATTTTTAACTTTTTTGAGGAACCTCCATACTATTTTCCAGAGTGTCTGCACCACTTTGCATTTCCACCAACAGTGCGAGAGCATTCCCCTTTTTTCACATCCTCACCTACACCTGTTGTTTCCTATTTGTTGATTTTAGCCATTCTGACAGGTGTGAAGTGATATCTCACTGTGGTGTTGATTTCCATTTTCCTGATGATCAGTGATATTGAGCATCTTTTATTGTATCTTTTGGCAAACTGGATTGCTTCTTTGAAAAAAATGTCTATTCATCAAATGGGCATGTCTGCCCATTTTTAGTTGGATTATTCATTTACTGGCTGTTGAATTTTATGTGTACTTTATATATTTTGAATACTAATCATTTTTCTGATATGTCATTTGCAAATATCTTCTTCTATTCCGTTGGTTGCTTTTTAGTTATGTTGATTGTTTTCTTTGCTCTGAACAGGCTTTTCATCTTGATGAGGTCCCAATAGTAAATTTTTGCTTTTATTTCCCTTGCCTCAGGAGACATACCTAGACCTAGGAAGAAGTTACTAAGACCAAGGCTGAAGAGGTTACTTTCTATGTTCTTCTCTAGGATTTTTATGGTTTCAGGTCTCATTCTTAGGTATTTGACCTGAAGGAATAAAAAGAATACTAATTCAAAGGGATCCATGCACCCTGATATTTATTTACATAATATGTGAATATTACTCAGCCATATAAAAATGAATGAAATCTTTTCATTTGCAATGATGTGAAGCTAGACTATTATGCTAAGTGAAATAACTGATGTAAAGAAAGACAAATACTGTATTATTTCACTGATATGTGTAATTTATAAAACAAAACAAACAAACAAAGCGGAGGAAAATAGAAATAGAGAGGCAAACTAATGATGAGTAGTGGGTATTGTATGGAATTGTTGAATCACTATATTTTACACTTGAAACTAATATTACATTGTATGTTAACTAACTGGAAGTCAAATAAAAAATTAAAAAAAATTAGACCTATTAGTAACCAAGCAAGTAGAAATGAAAATGGAAACATAACTTTTTTTTTTTTTTTTTTTTGCTCTTTTTTATATAGTACATATTTTATTAGTTTGTACTAATACATTCTCATATTACAAAGGCAATTTANGAAAGCTTTTACACATTATTATAATCAAAGGTACTGAGAAGTGGTTCAGGTGGCACCTAACCCTCTCACTCCACTATAGAACAGGTAAGTGTAAATGAGAATAGATAGCCCTTTAGGAAAAAAATTTGACAAAATGTATGAAAAGACATAAGAAGGTTCAGGCCCACAGAAAAGTAAGATACACAATAAATAGTGAAATGAGCATCCAACCTAATGCAAATCAAAACAACAATGAGCTTGGTTATTGTTGTTTGCCTATAAGGTTGACATTTGACAAAAATTCAAATGGCTGTCCTGAACTGTTACTGTTGATAAAATCCAAATTTATGGGACTGCAAATTTTACAGATAGCAACTTGAACATAGCTATCAAAAATTTCAACCAACGGAATGGGAAAAGATAGTTGCAAATGACATATCAGATAAAGGGTTAATATCCAGAATCTATAAGGAACTCACCAAACTACACGCACGAAAAACAAACAACCCAGTGAAG
>NW_027532660.1:189864-190037 GCF_008692635.1 Crocuta crocuta | reverse complement strand
ATCATAAAAAAGTGAAATTAAGCATACACAAGGATATTTGTCGTACAACTTGTAACAGGCGGTATAATTTAAGATGGTTTTAACATATTTTCTAATTCATTTATTGTTCCCAACTTTTTAAGTTTTGAAATGTGCAGAAAAGTTTAAAGGATAGTACAATAATCATCTTACCA
>NW_027532660.1:174893-188682 GCF_008692635.1 Crocuta crocuta | reverse complement strand
TGGGATTAGTATGTTTAATATTCTCAGAGAAAACAAGAAATTAATACCCAATAATCCCACTTCTAGGATTCTCTCTTGAGATGGTAATCCAAATCAAACATAAGAATTACTTGTGACATGAATTACAACATTCAAAAATAACAAAAACAAACTACATGTTCACACAACAGAAGATAAAATGTGGGGAATAAGTTTAGGAATTCCCTGGGCTTGCACAGATGGGTTAACCAGGCATAAAGAATTAGAAACCCATGGGATGCTCAAATCCATGTTTGGATAAACAAGATTAGGTAAATAGGTATAGAGAAGGCGAGGCAAAGGCCCCAGTATAGAACAAAGGTACATAAGGTAAACAAGATTTGGTATTTAGGGCGGAAATGCCCCAATTTTGTACTATAGCAGACAACTGCTTTCACAGGAAAGAAGGACCAAACTGGGTAAACAGATAAATAGGGCTATAGACCACTGCAGGGCAAAGTTGCCCAGAGTGGAGTTAATTAACAAAACAGATGTGCCTTTTTGACCCTGAGGTAGTATCCTCTGTCTTTCTTGTCCCCTAGACCAGTTTAGGTAAACAGAGGTGGTGTCTCATATCTGCTGTAGACAACCCTCCACTCAGCCACTGCCCAGAGCCTGGATCTTGTTTTGTATTAACCCAAATCCCTAACCCTGCATAACTTCAAAACCTCCTTTCCCTCAGATCCATGAGTTAATGTTCAAAGTTCAATGTCTGTGCACATCCATCACCATATTTGTAAGCCTTCTCATCCTAATAAAAATGGAGCAAGCACCTTTAATTAGGGCTGTTGTCTTCTCCAGAGCATTAGCCATCTCTTGCATTTTAACCCGGTGTCCCACTTTCTTGCTAGCAAAGAAAGGACTCTAGAACCAGAGTCTACAATAAGGTAAATAAATTATGGTAAATCCATGTGATAGAGTATTTTATACACAGTAACAAGTTTCTAACATTATAATGTGATGAGAAAATCTATACAATATAATCTTAAGTAAAATCAGTATGATACAAACCTGCACTAACCATATGATCACAAAACCTATAAATATATATGTTTTTATAAGCACAGGAAAATGTTAGAAGGTATATCAAAATGTAATGGCAACTTATCTATGAATAATGCTTATTTAAGAATTCTCCATGTTTTTTCAAAATTCCATAATACATATATATGACCTTTATAATTAGAATATATTTTTTGATTTTTAAATTTTGTTCCAGTATATATATATATTTCTTCTTTATCCATTCACCTATTGACAGGTGCTTCATCTTCTATAATTTGGCTATTGTCAATAATGCTGCTATAAACCTAGAGGTGTGTGTATCTCTTTAAATTAGTGTTTTGGGAAATTTTTAAAGTTTTAATTTAATTTAAACTTTAGTTCATTAACTTACTGTGTAATATTATTTTCAGGTGTACAATATAATCACTCAACTCTTCCATACAACACCCAGTACTGATCTCAACAACTGCACTTCTTAGTCTTCATCATCTATTTCATCCATTCCCCCACCTATCTTCCCTCCAGAAACCAACAATTTTGTCTTTTCCACTATGGTCAGTAACAAGACAAGGATGTTTACTCTCACCACTGTTATTTAATATAGTACTGAAAGTCCTAGCCACAACCAGACTAGGACTTCCAGACAACAAAAAGGTAAAAACAAAACAAAACAAAACATCTAATCACCAAGGAAGAAGAAAAAACTTTCAATATTTGCAGATGACATGATACTCAATGTAGTGTTTTCTTATTTTGGGGGTGGATACCCAATATGAAATTACTGGATCATAGGGCAGTTCTACTTTTCACTCTTTGAGAAAACTCCATACTGTTTTCCATAGTGGTTGCACCAGTTTGCATTCCAACTAACAGTGTAAGAGGGTTCCCCTTTCTCCACATCCTCACCAACACCTGTTGTTTCTTGTGTTTTTTATTTTTGTCATTCTGACATGCATGAGGTGATATCTTAGGGTAGTTTGATTTTCATTTCCCTGATGATGAGTGATGTTGAGTGTCTTTTCATGGGTCTGTTGACTTTCTGGATGTCTTATTTGGAGAAATGTCTGTTCATGTCTTCTGTCCATTTTTTAATTGAATTATTTTTTTTNGCCATACATGATAAACCCACAGGTAATATAATACTCAATGGGGTAAAACTGAAAGCTTTCCCCCTAACGTCAGAATCAAGGAAAGGATGTCCACTCACTACTTTTATTAAACATAGTACTGGAANGCAGAAAAGGAATTAAGAAACAACCCCATTTACAATTGCACCAAATTAAGAACCTAAATCAACCTAACCAGAGAAGTGAAAGACCTGTACTCTGAAAACTATAAAATACTGATGAAAGAAACTGAAGACAACACAAAGAAATTTAAATTCCATGCTCATGGATGGGAAGGACAAATATCATTAAAATGTCAGTCATAATATATTGAAATATATATTTAAAGTATATTTCAAAGAATATGTCTCTTGTTGAGCCCAGATCTGGTTCACTATAATATCATGCATTCATTCAGTGGTATCCATGCAGGGCAATTAATTCTGTCTCTTCCCTCATTTCCTCCCCTATTTATTTGTCCTCTAGAGCTACATGATATTTACTGAAGCCCACATTAGTTGGAAATCCTGCTTGCTCACCATCATTGTACATAGTTCCTTCGTAATCTTTCTCATAAAAGACTCCATGAGGCTGTATGCTGAATGGCTGGGAAGCACGGTTGTAGAAGATCACCTGGATGGTGTCACCCACCTCAGCCCGGATCACTGGCCCTGGAAGATGGAAAAGAGGGACAATAGGATTGAAAACAGAGATAACCATTGAGGTTGGAAACAAGAGGGAGGGAAAGAAAAGGTGAATGAAAAAGATAAACCCTCCCTGTGTAATAATAAAAATAATTCATTTAAGTGTATTGCAATTTACAGCCATAAAAAGCATTTTTAAAAATTAATTTTCTCATTTTGATCTTCAAGCATTATATACAGGGCAGGGGATATTTTTATTTTACAAATGTGTAAACTGCAGCTCAGAGAGGTGGAATTGATGTTCCCAAATTCAAATAACTGATTAGAAACAGAATCATGACTTAAAGCCAAGTCTTTCTCCTACCCCATTCCACTGTCAGGTTCAATCCCATTTCCCCTACGTTTATTGCCCCAATTCCCATAGCGACATTTACTCATCAAATACATCAGATACTTATCTAATTTTGCCTCAAGCCTAAACCAATTCTGAATATATAAAATTATTATATCCTCTATCCATGTCCTGAGCTAAGTAGTAGAGCCATGATTTCTGGAGCCGTTTTTGTTCCACTATCCACAACCTTTAATCTGGCTCAGTCACCTTTGACATTAACCAGAAGTACCAAGACAATACTCTGAGCATTTGTGCAGACTCAAACCCTAGCTCACTATTTCTGGCTTGTTTTGTACTCAATTTCCACACCTAATGCCATACTTATGATCCAAGAATCAAGTGAAAATGAAACCTCAATGTAGCAAAATGAGATGCCATGGAAAATGTGCTAAGGGAGACATTTATACCTATAAATATTTGGGTTAATAAAACATCTCAAATCAATAACCTACTTTACAACATAAAGAATTAAGATAAAATCAAACTAAACCCAAAAATAGAAGAAGGAAGAAACTAACAAAGAGTAGAGCAACAGAGATAAATAAAATATAGAAAATAAAAACAGTAAAGAAAATCAATGAAACCAAAAGTCAGTTCTCTAAAAATATCAACACAATTGACAAACTGTCATAGATATGGATTAAGAGAAAAGAGAGAAGACTTAAANAACTAGATAACGTAGATGAAATGGAAAATGTCCTGCCACAGAAAGCCTATCAAGACTAAAGCATAAAGAAAGAGAAAGTCTGAATAGAATTGTAACTAGCAAGGGGATTTTTTTTTATTTTTATTTTTGCTTTAACTCCAGTGTAGTTAACATAAAGTGTTATATTAGCTTCAGGTGTACATTACAATGATTCTTCACTCACCATTTCACCCATCCTCCCACCCATCTCCCCTCTGGTAACCATCAGGTTTTTCTTTATAGGTTAGAGTCTGTTTCTTGCTTTGCCTCTCTCTTTCTCGTTTCATTTGCTCATTTGTTTTGTTTCTTAAATTACACATGGAAGTGAAATTATATGGTATTTATCTTTCTCTGACTGACAGTTTTCATTTAGCATTATACTCTCTAGTTCCATTCATATTGGTGCAAATTGCAAGCTTTATGGCTGAATATATTCATATATATATTCATATATATTCATATATATATATATCCCTTCAATGGACATTTAGGCTACTTCCATAATCTGCTTATTGTAAATAACGCTGCTATAAACATACAGATGGGTGTATCCCTTTGATTTAATGCTTTGATGTTTTGGGGGTAGATATACAGTAGTGTGATTACTGGATGTACATTCACTACTTTTATTAAACATAGTACTAGAATTCCTAACCACAGTAATTAGACAACAAAAAGAAATAAAAAGCACCCAAATTGGTAAGAAAGAAGTAAAACTTTCACTATTTGCATGACATGATGCTATCTAAAGAAAACCCTAAAGATTCCACAAAAAACTACTGGAAATGGTAAATTAATTAAGTAAGGAAGAATACAAAATAAATGTGCATAAATCTGTTGCATTTCTATACACTAATAATGAAACAGCAGAAAAGGAATTAAGAAACAACCCCATTTACAATTGCACCAAATTAAGAACCTAAATCAACCTAACCAAAGAAGCGAAAGACCTGTACTCTGAAAACTATAAAATACTGATGAAAGAAACTGAAGACAACACAAAGAAATTTAAAGACATTCCATGCTCATGGATGGGAAGAACAAATGTTCATACTTCCTAGAATCAACTGTCACACACTTATCCCCAGAACATGGTCAATTACACTACTTTCATTCCAAAAGTTTTCTTCCATCCAATCTATTTTAGTTCCTGGCTCTTCCAAGTGGCTAAACACACCCAACTTTGCTATATCTGTGCTTTTCACAATACTATTCTTCTGGATACCTTATCCAGGATAAAGCTTTAAGCCTTGTACTACATCCCTCACTGTAGCAAGCATGTCTGCATGCCATTCCAATCTGTTCCTAGCTTCATATTGCCAAGAACCTAGACAGTCTTATTGTCTTATATATCCCTTCAGAAATACACCTAGAGAAGCACTTCTAAAAGTGTAATCTGGAGGCACCTGTGTGGCTCAGTCGGTTAGGCATCTGACTTTGACTCAGGTCATGATCTTGCCGTTCATGGGTTCAAGCCCTGCGTCGGGCTTTGTGCTGAGAGCTCAGAGCCTGGAGCCTGTTTCAGATTCTGTGTCTCCCTCTCTTTCTCCCCCCACCCCAATAAATAAACATTAAAAAATTTAAAGTGTGTTCTGTATAACAGCGCTACCAGAACATGTTCACTAGTAGAAAGTTCAGTAGTTCAGTATGATAAATTCTATATACTCTTCCCATTTTGAATAATTATGATGAACAAAAATAAATGCAAGTTAATGAGAAGTCTTGCAGCAAAGAACGCTATTTGACCATGTTTAACATAGTGTTTTGCAAACACATTCAGACTTGTACCTTTTATTCAGCAGACACTCATCCCTCAGGACTCAGTTTGGGAGATGTTTGTTTCAAGTGTACCTCTGAGGTGTCCCCACCCAGGCTCTAGTTTCTAAGACTTCACCAGTTATCATGTTCCAGTAAGTGAATTTCATATGTTAAGAATTCCTCACCCAAGATTCCAAGATGCTTATCTTCCTCCATCTGCACTTTTTCCTGGAATGTCTCATCTTGGAAGGCTTCATATCGGACTTTCCAGTAAGTACCCCCAATCCGACTGGAGCTCTTCTGGAAGAATTTATCTGAGCCACTGGATATAAAGAGGCAAATATCATATGATTTAATTATGTATCATATAGATCCCCATCTCACTCTTAGTCTCAATAAGTTATAGGTATTATGTTTAGGAAGAACCTCAGGGATCATCCAGGTTAAATTCCACCCAGTGAAGGTATCTCCTTTGATGACACCACTAATTAGTGATATACAGCTTCTGCCTGCTTGAGTCTTTCAAAGGCCAGGGGACTTATTTTCAAAGAAAGCAATCATTCTTACTATTCAAGCTTTAATGGTTAGAGTTCTTTATAGTAGGCTAAAATCTTTCCCTTGTAAGTTCCAGACAATGGGACAAGTTCTGCCCTCTTAAGTTACATAGCCTTATACATGCCCTAATCATCCTCATGTATTCAAGATCCTTTCTCACCTTAGTAAAAAATACTCTTCATTTCAAAATGAAAGCCAACAAACTTAGCAAGCACAGTTGGAGATTCTAGAAGTTATATTGAGATCCAGGTTCCTATTTTCTTATGGTTTCTTCAGATTCATTCCATTATTTCTTACTGAAAGAATAAACATGATAGGTGCCCTAGAATATTTCTCTGAAAACTCTCCTAGTCATTTATTAAGCACCTCTTCTGTAAAATACCTGTAACCACTGATAGCCCAGTGAGTCAGTATATCTTAAGGCCTAGCAACTGAATAGCAACCTTCTGCTCTATTTTGCCTACATGAGGTACAGATGAGGTAGGAGAATTTGGAGAAATTCCTCCAAAAGAATGAGAATGGAATGGCTACAAGGTAGATTTCTCCCACACTTCCTACATTTCTTAGAGTGCTTTTTATACTCCTTCTCAAATGCCTCCTTTAGGCTCTAGAAAAGAAAGGAAGGAACCATGAGGTAAACAATGAGTCAAATAAAGAAGAGTGGGATAAATGCCATTTCAACTGTTCTGGTTTCTTTTGAGTTTTATTTTTTTAATGTGACCTGGGATCATAGCAGGAGCAATCTCAAACTCTGCTTGAATCCTTTGCTAAGAATATGACATAACTCTACAAAAATCTTTGTATCTTCCCAAGAGCAACCTCTTTAGGGAACCACAAGAATTTGGCAAACAGTTGTGTTATGTAATTGCAGCCAGACAATAAGTATAACCCCCAAGTGTAGTGAGATATTTCTGAGAGGGAGTAATAGGTGGCGGGCTTGTCCCAGAAGCTGGGGAAGGAAGCCCATTGCCTCTTACCTGCCTGGTTCCATCAAATTCTTCCCAGTACTCCCATCATGACCCATTGGGCCATAGTCCCATAGAATCTCATGGGCCTCAATGAAGTATTGCCGAACTTTGCCTGTGAGTTGGTTCATGGGAGGAGTCATGGAGCAAGACTTGACCTGGTAGAGTGCTTGCATGCCATCTGGAGGAAGAATATCATGGCTGGATCCATTCCACCCAACAGGTCTTATACCCAAATGACCCACCTTCCTCCTTCTCCTGTTTTTTCCCCCTCCCAACTTTCACTATGCCACTTTCTTTCCCTCCTCAATAGCCTGACTGGGAGAAAGGGAGCCATGTGTGAATTCAAGTACCTTCACTTGCTCAACAGTGGCTCATTTACTAGATCCTTATTCCTACTTTTGCAAAAGGCTTACATTGTATCAACATCAATGAGTTTGAAGTGAGAAATACCTGACTTCAAATCTAATCCTTATCACTTGCTATAAGACCTTGGGCCAGTCACTTCCTAGATCTGAGCTTTAACCCCTGTTTCATAAATGAGGAGAATAGGAAGGTCTACCACTGGGCTGGTAGGAGCATCACATTTTAAAAAAAGAGAAGTAAGAATAAAAATGGGGCTAAGTTACATGTAAACTGGAAAGCTCTCAAAATAATGGAACATCTTCTATACATAGAGATGACACTTTAGACTTGGGAATGTCAAGAAAATTTGAATTCTAAAAAAAATGTTTATTTATTCTTGAGAGAGAGAGAGCAAACGAGAGAGGGAATGAGTGGGGGAAGGACAGAGAGAGAGAGAGAGAGAGAGAGAGAGAGAGAGAGAGAATCTGAAGCAGGCTGCAGGCCCTGAGCTGTCAGCACAGAGACTGACGCAGGGCTCAAACTCACAAACCGCGAGGTCATGACCTGAACCAAAGTTGGATGCTTAGCTGACTGACCCACAAAGGTGCCCTAGTAAGATTTGAACTCTAAATAGTATCTCCAAATGTGGAAGAATTTATATTGAGGTATGCATAGTGATAATGTATAAATAGTGCTTTATGTTACCTTTACATATGTTACCTCCTTCAATCCTCATATGATGATGAGGATTAAAAGTCATGTGAAACAGACTTTTAATGTACCCTTCTGCACATGAAGAAAACTAAGGATCAGAGAGGTTAAGAAACTGGCCCAATATTACACAGCTAGTCAATGGTGAAACTGAGACTTATAATCCTATCTTTTAACTGTAAATTGGAACGCTCATTTTCTTCTTTCAGAGAATTTATATTAAGCAACTGGTAGAACCAGGATTTGAATTAAAACTTTTCTGCGTGTCCCTAAGACCCATACTTGCTTCACGATTGTGTTGGATCCCTAATATCCATCCACATTTATACTTTTACCCAGGCATGTTTGGGACTGAGAGAAAGCCATGGATAATGAAGCCTGGGTAAATGTTCTCTGTTGTTCACACCTACTACCACAGACTCATTATCCTTCTAGTCTATAACTCCTCGCCTACTCAAATCTACTTTCACATACTCATATTACATTCCTGAGATCCACCTAATTTATCATATATCAAATAATCCTAGAAAGTGAGAGCTGAATATTTTACTATATATTAACTAACTAGAGTTTAAATAAAATTTTGAAAGAAAAAGAAAAAAAAATAAAGAGCTAGCAGGGATCTTAGACACTATTTACATCAATCAACCACTCAGTTTGTAGATGTGGAAAATGAGGTCTATACATGGGAAGACAATTTTACAAAGTCATACAAGTGAGTTTTTCACAGAGGTGAGACAATAACTCAAACCTTTAATCACTCATCCTTTGTTTTTTTCTCATATATTTCTCATTTCCCATTTTCTCATATATTTCTTCTCTCCTTTGATGCTCCTCAATGCACTATGTCATTAGTTCAACAATGTTTTCTCTGACAACCAAATCTCCTACCCCTATTACTGTTGGGTCTCAACTAAAGCATCACTACTTGCTCACAGTACTTTATGATCTCCTGAAGAAGGCTTACTCTTTTGTAATCTCTCCTTCAGTCCCTGTTCAATCAGCTGCAAATTACTCAAGGTCTTAATTCCTTAGAATTCTGAGCAAAGGACAGCAAGTTTTAACAGCTGAGCCAGGGAAAGTTCTGGTTAAGTCCCAGAATTCTAGTCTAGTATTTCATTCTTTATACCTAACTGTCCCACCTGAGAGACCTATCTTATGGCTCCAGATTCCTGATGATCATTAATGCCATCTCCCTTCTATACTTCAAGGGTCAGAGATGTTGACTCTCACCTCGCAAGTGACTATTCACTTGACAGCTAATCAACCAGGTGCCAGGTTCCTGAGGCACCATCTCAGCAGTCACAAAGGTGGCTGGAAAGATGTGAGCCACATCAGTGCGATGGCCCCGGATGGTCAGTATCTGTCCATGGAAGAAAGCTGTGTGGACATCCACTTCATTGCCCATGCCAAACAAGTGCCAGGCCACAGTCTTCTGTGCACACATGATTAGATCTGGTAAGTTCCCAAAGACAAAGCCATTGATTGCTGCAAATGAAAATCCAAGGAAAATATCAGAGTTAGGAAAGTACAGTCTAATGGGAGAAGGTTTGTCATCTGACAGTAATAACAGATAACATTTAAATGAATTTTTAAAAAGCAGACTGTGTTGACCAGATGCTTTATTTCATTTAAAATCTCACAAACATCCCTGGAAAGTAAGCAGATATTGTTGATCTCAAGCAAACAATGGGAAAACCAAGGCTCAGAGAAGTAAAGTTACTTCTCTCCCAAGGCCAAAGAGCTATTAAGTGATAGAAACAAGATTCCAACCCAGAAATCTGAAGAAGTTTTCTATGGAATGGGGTTTATTTTGCAAGCTATTCTTTCCTTCCAGGACAATTCCCTTTGATAATTTCCACAGGACAATTGTCAAGTTAACTAATTACCATGGTTATCAAAAGCAATTGGTGTAACACCAAAGAGAAATTTGAACTGTCCAACCCATCCCTACATCTTCCATCTAAGTTTCCTACCCCCATTGGGACTTTCTGGCTTTGATACCATCTCTGGTACCAAAGGGAAGTAAATCCCTTTCTTAATTAAACAAAAAAATAAATAAATTTGTTTCTATTACTAAAATCATTATCTGCCCATGACTCAGAGCTTTTTTGTCTTTAGTTTGTTTTAAATTTAATTAAAATGNTACTCCCTCGTAGTGAACAGTTTTTCCCACAAAGCCGGTAACTTTTCCATCCTTTTTAGGACAAAGAAATGTTGACTAATCGTACCCGTGGGAAACCCTCACCCTGAGTGACTGAGCATATAGTATATGACTTTGTAATTGATAACTTAGGCTATTCTACATTAGAAGCCAAGGAATCTAATTGCAAGACACAGCCTGTGCAGTCAGACATATAAGTGTTGGAATTTTAGCTGTATACTTTATCTATCGTGTAATCTTGGAGCCTCAGTTTCCTCATAGGTAAAACGGGGAAAAGGCACCTACTCTTTTAAGTTCTTGTGAGGATTAAAAAGAACCAGATATGTGAAAGTAAATACCAAATGCTAGGCCCAGTAGAAGCCCTCCATCAGTCTTCAGTCCCATGGTGTGGCCACCCTCTCCAGCTCACCATGCATCCTATTGCTTTCCTGAAAGGCCTCATCTTCTTTGTCTACTGAAGCAGGGTCTGAGCAGTAAGTGACAATGTTCTCATCAATATGCCAGCTAAGGTTCTCATCTACCACACTGAAGAGCAGGAAGAAATAACTGTCCACATCTTTCCTCTGAGGAGGGGAATTCCCATCCAGGGTTCCTAGAGTAAGAAAGAAAATGCCCTTGAAAACACCCTTTCCTTAGCAACAGTAACTTGCAAAGGGTACTCATAAGAAAGAAATAGCAAAAGAGAGTGATTTAAGAGTCTGTTGGCAACAGGAAATCAGATAAGGCTTTCTGCTGACAATTTCTTATTTTTTCCAATTTTTAAATGTTTATTTATTTATTTTTAGAGAGAAAGCAAGTGACGGAGGGGCAGAGAAAGGGGAAAGAAAGGATCCCAAGAAGGCTTTGGGCTGTCAGCAAAGAGCCCAACATGGGGCTCAAACTGACAAACCATGAATGAGATCATGACCTGAGCTGAAATCAATGGTCAAATGCTTAATTGACTGAGCCGCTTAAGCACCACTTTTGCTGCTAATTTCGATTTCCAAATTTCTATTTCCCCAGTTAAACCCAATTCAGCTGAGCCTAGAGCTTGATGGTTGGGCATATAAATATAAAATAATTCCCTCCCACCATCCTTGCCTATGCATTCAACCCGGGCCTTACTCTGACCATACCCCTGCAATACCCAGGCCTTCTGGGCCTGACAATACTTAAACATACCGTATTTCCAACCAAGTCTCCAGTTCTCTCCAAATCCTAATGGTTTTACTTTCGATACTAATCACACTTAAACTCTTATCGCGCACCTTACTTTTATATGATTTTACTCCCATCATTAAAAAGTTAAGGTTTTAAAAGGAAGTAAGAAAAAAAAAAGAAACATTTTTATTTTTTAATATTTTTTGAGAGAGAGAGAGAGTGGGGGAGGGGCAGAGAGAGAAGGAGACATAGAATCTGAAGCAGGCTCCAGGCTCCGAGCTGTCAGCACAGAGCCTGATATAGTGCTTGAACTCACAAACCACAAGATCATAATTTGAGCCAAAGTTGGACGCTTAACCAACTGAATCACCCAAATGCCCCTGAATTTTGTTTTAAGGTAAAGAAATTGAAAAAAAAAATAGTGGAATAAAAAGTTTAGCATGGTTTATTCCTCATAATAAATAAGAGTGCTGAAATAACATCCCTTCAGGTTGTTGATCCAACACACATCACTGCTTCCTGTAGATATCCCACACCACATCTGCTGGCCCATGGGGTCTTTACCTCTTTTACAAGTGATAAGGGGTCCAATGAGTCCAGTAGCAATGTCTCGTGGAGCATCTACATGAGAATGGTAGATCCAGGTGAGGCATGCTGGGTCAGCATCAGTGGGTGCGTGGCCTTCTGGAATGGTCCAGTTGTAAATGTGGCTNCCTAACAGAAATAGAAGCAAAGAGAGGGCTGATATATGAGACAGTGGTCCTCACAATCTGAGGAGGGAACACGTTCAAGTAATAACCAGCCAAAGAACCACAAAACTTTTATCAACCTGCCAGAACCTGNCACGTTGTATATTTCCTGCCACTCCTTTTTGGCTTGCCAAGTTTCAGTGGACAGGTCTAATGCTAACCATATATGTATCTACCCTTGTAGGTTAAGAACCTTTTGTCCCCAGCTGCTCTCAGAATCTTTTCTTAGTTTTGTATTTTGCAAATTTCACTACAGTATGTCATGATATTGACCTGTTTTTGCTGATTTTGAGGGAAGTTCTTTGTGTCTCTTGGACTTGAATGTCTTTTTCCATCCCCAGATTAGAGAGGTTCTCAGCTATAATTTGTTTGAATAAACCTTCTGACCCTTCTTCCCATTCATCTTTCTCTGGGACTCTTATGATACAGATGTTGTTTCATTTTATGTAGTCACTAGTTCCCTCAGTCTCCCCTCATGATCTAATAGTTTTATTTCCCTCTTCTTTTCAGCTTCATTATTTTCCAAAATTTTCTCCTCTGTATCACCTATTTTCTCCTCTGCTTCTTCTGTCCTCATTGTGACTATATCCAGTCAGTTTTGCATCTCAGTTATGGCATTTTTTTTCAGCCTCACTAGCTTTTAGGTCTTTGATCTCTGCAGTAATGGTTTCTCTGGTGTCTTCTATGCTTTTTCAAGCCCAAATAGTAATCTCATGAAAGTTGTTCTAAACTCTTGTTCAGATGTATTGCTTATAACGGTTTTGAGCACCTCCCTGGCTCTGATTTCTTCTTGACCTTTCTT
Organism: Crocuta crocuta; assembly: GCF_008692635.1. Lineage (NCBI taxonomy): Eukaryota > Metazoa > Chordata > Mammalia > Carnivora > Hyaenidae > Crocuta > Crocuta crocuta. The sequence continues at coordinate 175,641 of NW_027532660.1, read as the reverse complement.
TTGGGGAGAATTCCTCTGTCTTGTCATTTTGATTAAGTTTCTGTCTTTTGCATGTTTTAAAAGCTTGTTATGTTTCCTGAATCTGTACTTAAAAAAGGATCATACACTGTCCAGGGCATGGCACTTTAGGAAGTATTTCTGGTATATGCTGTGTGCACTCAGCTGTTGTGTTTTGCCTAGTCTTTCCCAGTGGGCAATCCTCTGCAGAGCTTCTCCTTGCTTGCAGTGGGAAGTGTTTGGGCCTTTAACTAGGTGTGCTTTTATTTGTCTGTTAAAATAAGCCTGGAAGGAAAAAGCATGATCCAAAAAAAAAAAAAAGCAAGAAATGTGAAGGGAATTAAAAAAACTATACAGCTGATTCCAGAGAAAAATAAAGGGGGAAAAAGTAATCATAAAAAGAAAAGAAAAAAGAAGCCTGGTCAAAACCAAAACAAAAACAGAACAGAACAGAAAAGGAAATGAAACAAACAAACAAGAAACTATGAACTTGATTCCAAAAGAAAAAAAGAAGAAAGAAAGAAAAAAAAAAACAGAAACAAAAATAAGTCTAACTATTTCCACCAGAGCTGCAGGTATCATTTTGAAGCACTCAATTTTCAGTACATTTGGTGCATGTGGGGTGCTGCCTATTCAGGTCTTCTAGAAGAGAGGCATGTTGGGCTAGCTCAAAGTTAGTCTTGTTCCAGTAAATACGCAGCTGCCAGCACCAGCGGGGTGCTGGTGTAAGTATGTCCTGCTTCCATTGGGG
>NW_027532660.1:171733-174800 GCF_008692635.1 Crocuta crocuta | reverse complement strand
TCCCGCCTCCATTGGGGGCTGCTGTGCTTCTCTGAAGTCCCATCGTGTTGGTGTTGGGGGGGGGGTTGGCACCAGCCCAATCACTTGTCCCCAGACAGAGGATCTCACATCCCTCACTGTTCAGGCAAGGTCACAGAATAGCAAGGTCAGTCAGCTCACGCTGTGCCACAGCTCTCCTGTGTTTTTTTCTTTGGCGCATGGCTGGGATTCAAAACTCGAAGCCTTAAAGGATCCAGCACCATGCAGACCAACCCCTTTCCTCTAGAGTAGATCAAAAACACTAATTCAAAGGGATACATGCACCCCTATATTTATAGTAGCATTATTTACAATAGTCAAGACATGAAAGCAGCCCTAGTGTCCATCCATTAATGCATGGATAAAGAAGATATGGTAAATAGATGATTGATAGATAGATAGATAGATAGATGCAATGGCGTATTCAACCATAAAAAAAGAATGAAATCTTGCCATTTGCAATGACATGGGTAAAGCTGTAGAGTATTATGCAAAGCAAAATCAGTCAGTCAGAGAAAGACAAATAAATACCATATGATTTCACTCATATGTGGAATTTAAGAAACAAGACAAGCAAAAGAAAAAAATAGGGAGGAGAACAAACCAAGAAACAGACTCATAACTATAAAGAACAAATTGATGGTTATCAGAGGGGAGGTGGGTGGGTGGATGGCTTAAATAAGTGATAGGGATTAAGGAGGGCATTTGTGATGAGTACATGGTGATGTATGAAGTGTTGAATCACTGTATTGTACATCTGAAACTAATATAACACTGAATTTTAACTATATTAGAATTACTTTCTTTAAATGAAGCCAACTTAATGATCAGTTGGTCCAGTTACCCATTTTATGGAGGAGTAAACTCTGGGAAAATAACTTGCCCAAAGTGATACAGGGAGTTAGTGACTCAGCTAAAACATGATTCCCTTCTACTCCCCACGCTCACTGTTTTGTCATTATCATAGGCCATTGGATGGGGGATACAGATTAGTAAACTGAACTTCCTCTTAAGAAGAAAACCAGACCTTTCAGAAGACTGCAACACTGAGCTGGGATGAGCACTGGGTGTTATATGTAAGTGATGAATTACTGGGTTCTACTTCTGAAACCAATATTACACTCTATGTTAACTAACTTGAATTTAAATAAATAAATTTAAATTTAAAAAATAAATAAATAAACCCATGGTCACAGTACCTGATAGTCACTGAGCTTTTCAAGGGCTTATGGAATTATTTAAGATTCAGAAGAATGTTTTTGTTCCAAATGTTAAAGTAAAATAATGAAATTAAAATTATAAATGTTATATGTTTACAAAATATGTTAACTAGTCAAGTAAAACTCAACTCAACATATATGTAAATTACACATATGTAAACTATATTAAATGTGGTATGAGGATGCANGGCACAGAGAGAGGGAGACACAGAATCTGAAGCAGGCTCTAGACTCTGAACTGTCATCACAGAGTCCAACATGGGGCTAGAACTCACAGACTGTGAGATCATGACCTGAGTCGAAGTCAAAGGCTTAACTGACTGAGGCACCCAGGTACCCCTTAAATATTTTATGTGTATAATGGAGGGCACTTGTTTTGATGAGCACTGGGTATTATGTGTAAGTGATGAATCACTAGATTCTACTCCTGAAATCAATATTATATCATATGTTAACTAACTAGAATTTAAATAAAATTTTGAAAAAATGTTATTCAAGTAATTCTTTATGATAAAAAGCAGATTGAATCCCATGTACCTACCCTGCCATCTCAGATCAATAAGGAGATTAAAGATTATTTTCATTCCCAGCTCTTCTCTCTCAAATGGCAGTAAAAGCAATGCAGTATTTGTTGTGGATAGGAGAAAGAAAGGGTGGTCTTATTTACCTTCTGAGTCTTTCTCATAGAAAACACCATGGGGGTGGATGGTGTAAGGACGAGTGGCAAAATTCTTCAGGTGGATAAGGATGACATCTCCCACCTCAGCCTGCAACACTGGACCCAAGAAGCCCAGCCAAGTAGGCTGAGCTATTTCATCCATGTAAGAGCCATCTCTGTATTCCCTGTAGATGGTCTTCTTGTAGCTGCTCCCTATCCGGTTCTTGTCAGATTTTAAGAAGCTGGAAGCTACTCTGGGAAGAAAGAAAAGAATGACGTACGATTTTGCCACAGTCTTTAAACATCTGGAGAGCTCTTTTCCAGAGGAAGCTGACCAAAAAAGGTCTATTTTTGTTCAAGAGAAAAATGTGATTGTACTTATCAAAACACAGAAACTTTAGGTTAGAATCTGTTAGACAATGGGAACCATCAAATTAAACTATATAAAATTGCTGATATTTGATCACTTTTAAACTACAAAAAAGCAATTTCACACAGTTCAACCTAATATATAGCAATGAAGAGACAATCAACTATGGGCTGACTCTTTTTAAGTGATCAACTCCCAATCCATCTGGCCTGACCTTGAGTCATCTTACTATATATGACAGGTCTTCTAGCATAATGGTTAAGATCACAAGGTTTGGAAGAAGATTATTCCCATATTACCCATATTGTCACTTCTAAATTTGTGGAACTTTGAGAAAGTTACTTAGCTTGTTTGTTTAAGTTTGAGAGAGAGATAGCAAGTGGGAGGCGGTAAGAAAGAGAGGGAGACAGAATCCTAAGCAGACTCTGCTATCAGCACAGAGTCCGGTGCAAGGCTCAAACTCATTAACCACGAGATCATGACCTGAGACAAAGTAAAGAGTTGTGAGCTTATATGACTGAGCCACCCAGGTGCCCCAAGTTAGTTAACCTCTTTATGAACATTTTTCCCATTGTAAAATGTACATAATCATGGCACCCAACTTGGACAGTCAATACTGGTGACTAAAAAATTTAAAATATATGAAGAGCTTAGGACAGTGCCTGGAAAATAGTAACAGCTTAATAAATGTTAACTATTCTTTCAATGTACTTGGGATGGAAGATAATAAAATTATCCTCCAAAGACACCTTTAATAAAAAGACTGTTACTCAAAAATTAGATGGATAGGAAGGTGGTTTG
>NW_027532660.1:161750-171680 GCF_008692635.1 Crocuta crocuta | reverse complement strand
TTCTAATATGTTACAATTAACTTTGGAAAACTCTGAGTCTTTGGGGGAGAAACAGTGACTCAAGATCACAAAGGAGTCTTTTTTCCCCCCAAAAGATATTTATGGAGCATCTTCAAGGCTCTAAGATTAAGAAAAGTTAATCTCAGGGAGCCTGGGTGGCTCAGTTGGTTTAGTCACTGACTTCGGCTCAAGTCATGATCTCACAGTTTATGGGTTCAAACCCCATGTTCAGCTCTGTGCTGATAGCTCAGAGCCTGGAACATACTTCTGATTCTGTGTCTTCCTCTCTCTCTGCCCCTCCCCTGCTCACTCTTTGTCTGTCTCTCTCTCTTTCAAAAATAAATAACCATTAAAAAAAAAAAAAGAAAGGTTAATCTTATGAAAACTGTGAAAGGCAGAATGGCAAGAAGAGTACCAACTTTGTATCCACTTTACTAAGGCCTAAATTCCAGCTCTTCCTTTTACTAGCTGTAAGACTTGGGCAGGTCACTTGATCTCCCTGAATCTCAGTTTTCTCATCTATAAGATGAGGATATTTATACTCATGTCCTAGAGCTTTTGTGATAATTAGGTGAGACAAAGTATGTAAATTTCTAGTATGGTGACTGTCATAGAGAAAGTGTTACATAGGGATAGTCATTACTGTTATTTACCTGATTCTGAGGATTACCATAATTTTTCAAATTATCCCATATCTGAAATCAATAGAGTTACACTGACCTATGGAAGAGTGTTTCCATCATACACATCTTATAAGTACTGTATATTTTTCAAATTTCTTTCTCCTTTGAAAGCATTGTAGATATCATTTGAGAATCAAGAGAATATGGAATTATTTTTAGGACCCTACAAATGTTGGGGCACCTCAATATGGAAAAGCAGACGCCATATAGGATGCTGGCTCCTGAGTCAACTAGCCATCTTACCAGGAAACATGCCACTGGGTGCATGGCCTTGGAGATTAGGAGCTGACTAAACACACCCTGAAAAAAGGTCTTCAAAAGGCTACCTCCTGACCTCAATGGTGCCCTCCACTCCAGCTATAATTACACAAATGATTAAACATACATATCATTGTCCAGAGGCTGGTTCATGATGACATTCCTTCCCTTGGGAGCATAGTTCCACTGCACATCCAGGATCCCCAAGTAGTAGACTCGAGTGGTCCCATCAGTCAGTTGTGGACACAAAGACATCAACAACAGAGTCCAGACGAGATGGCATGGTTTCATGGTCCACATAACTCTGGGAAACAGGCAAATGAATAGCTGCTGGTATGAAAGAAGAAAGAAAGAAAGAAAGAAAGAAAGAAAGAAAGAAAGAGAAAGAAAAAAAGAAAGAAAGAAATAAAGAAAGAAAGAAAGAAAGAAAGAAAGAAAGAAAGAAAGAAAGAAAGAAAGAAAGAAAACAAAACAAAAGGGCTTTGCATGTATCTGGAAAATTAAAAAGGCAAGAGCCAAACCAAGTGACTTAGAAAGCAAAAAACAATTAGCCCAGAATCTCTCCCTTACGTGATCCCTTTCACTTCAAGAAACATTCAATCATCTCTGTACAGTGGACTTTGGAAAGCAAAGTTAGAAAGTCACTTATAATTATGTATCACTTCTTTCAGATTAGAAATCTTGATACAGTTCTTTCAACAGTGTAAAAGGAAGAATGTACTCTGGCCCAAGAATCAGGAAACAGGTACCAGAAACCCGATTGGGCCACCGACTCACTCAGTATCTAAGGCATGTCACCAATTCTCCCTCTGCTTCTTTTTTCATTGTTGCCACTTCCCATCCTCTTTGAATTGTGTTTAAAAACAAATGATAATTAAATGTCCATGAACAGTAGAATGAATAACCAAATTGTATTTTATTCATACAATGTAATTCTATATAGCAATGATAATTAACAAACTACAACTACACATAAAAATATGTATGTCTTTCACAAATGTAATGTTACAGAAAGAAACAAGACACCAGAAACCAGAGAAAAAGGTATATGCTATATGATTTAATTTACATAAAATACAAAATCAGGCAAAATTAATCTATGCTGTTAGAAGTCAGGATAGTGTTTACCCTTTAGGAAGGGATAAGTGACTAAGAAATGAAGAGGATAAAAGCTTCTAAGTAATGTTATGTATCTTGATCTACATACTGGTTACATGGGTGTGTTCAGTTTGTGAAAATATATTGAGTTATGAATGTAGCATTTGTTCACTTTTCTGCATATATGTTATGCTTCAAAAAAGTGAAAAATGAAACAAAACAAATGAGAATATGTGAGGGAAATATTAACTTCTCAGAAGAAATGTTCTCTGCTTGTTTCCTGCTCTGCACAAACCCTTTTTATTGTACCAATCCTTAGTCAGAGTCAGAACTAAAACCTTTATGCTTTCATTCCAGTACATCAGCCAAGAGGTTAGACTTGTTGGGAGTGGGATGAAGCATTCAGTCATACCATACACAGCTACAGTTAAACTCAGAAAGAAAGACAATAATATAAATACACATATAGAAGTATTGGAATCATATCTAAAAGCAAAAATGCACACACTTGCATCCAAACATNTTAAGTCTTTTAATACTCACAACCACACTATGAAGCAAATGCTATTATTATCCCTATATTATGGAAAAAGAAACTAGAGAATAGAAGTGTAAAGTAATTTGAACAAGGTCACCTCATTAACAATCAGTTGAGTTGGGTTGTGAGCCCAGAAAATATGACTCCAATGTCTATGTTCTTAATCACCTTACTATACCACCTTCCACAAAATATACTTGCACACTCACATAGATATATACACAGAGAACATGAATATGCCGTATCCATAGCCATATCTAGGAANAAAGACCTGTACACTCTGAAACACGCAATCACATGTAGTTATAATCACTTCTAAAAACAGACATACATACTCATATTGGAAGAGATACACTGAATTGATATCATTTATGATTATAATAATTATGGAAACTACCATTTATTGAGAAGTTACTATATACTAAACACCATATTCAGTGGTTTCTATAAATTATTTCACTAACTCCTACTCCTAAACTCATGAGATAGGGACTGTTAATCAAAAATAGAAAATCAAAACTATGCAGACTCACATACGGATAGGAAATTCCCAGATATTTATTTTGGCTAGGTCTAGATATTTACCTTGATTAATAAACAGAACAATAGACTTCCCTACAAAATCTCAGGCCCTTCCACACACAGCAGTGGCCCAAGTGTTAATCCCCAATCTCCATTTATCATTTGGTAGAAAGCCCTTGGTACAGAGAAGGACCTGTTCCTGGATTTTTCTTTCCAAAACCTAGGTCTCCCACTGACCAGTTGTATAGCCTTGGGTAATATTTAACCACACTAAATTTGTTTTCTTTATCTATGGAATATATATAATATTATCAGCCTTGGAGAAGTAAATTCAAAACTTGCATGAAAGTGCCCAAGTACAATTAGAGTTTAGAATATAACAGAAAGTAACTGCTGGTTTCCTTCTCCCTGCCGCCCCCCTCTCCACTGGCTACAGTTTTTTTTTTTTTTAATCCTTACTGTCCCCACCACACCATATGTTCTATATTTCTACTCTAAGGGCCAACTCAAATCCTAACTTCCCCAGAACAGAAGGTCCTTTGCAGACTCTCTATGCCAGTGTTCTCTGAAAGACTACTTACTCTCTATAACACCCAATTGCATTAAGTCACACTTTGTAATTTTGTTACCTTTCTGTGAGCTGCCTCATGAACTGATTTTATTTCCCAGATTGGACTATAAACTATTTGGACGTGGATGACATGTCTTAGAAGTTTTTGTGTATCTATTGCCAAAAATGGTAATAGGGACTCTGCTGGTATACCATAAACAGCTACTGCTAGAACGCCATAGAGTGACACAAACATAAATTCTCCCACCAGCTGATGCTGATTCAAGTTTGCCACTGATTAAAAGAGTGACTTTAGGCAAGTTACTTCACCTTAGTGAGCCTTAGTTTCCTTATCTATAAAATAATAGAGCTGCACTATATGGTTACTACCTTTGTGCGGTCATGAATATTTGAGAATATAATGAAATGCAAACTGCAGAACTACAAAAAAAAAAGGTTTTACATAAAGAGCTCTCAAAAAGTCCTTTTAAGCTCTTACACTCTGACAATACTCACATTCACTGGTGAAACACAGGTGCATTTACATGTGTCTGCATATAGTACCACATATGGTGACACAAATGCCTTGGAACACTCAACAAGAAGGGAGTGACCTAGTTCAACAAAAGTCTGCATATAACATAGACTTTGTTTAAACAAAGATGCCAGTAAAGGTATTGTGCCTTAAACTCACTTAACTAGAGAGAAAACTGACCCCAGGTAAGAGTTTCACAATCAGAGAAACACATAATAAATGTGAAAATATTCTATAAATAAACCAGTACAGATCTTCAACATACAATGAACAAGCATTCAAAGGTAGTGACTAATGACCAAAAGAGCTAGACAATAAATCCTGGGGGAAAATGCTACCTAACATTTGCCTAGCATTTCCCACTATACAGCATGGTTTTTATATCTGCCATCTTGTTAATTCCAAACTTTTGTGAGATAGGAATTGTCTTCCCCATTTTGCATCCAGTGCACAGGTTTTGCAATCAGACTACCTAAACAAAATTCTGGCTCCACTTTTCCAAGCTCTTTGATTTGATAAACTGCTTCATTTCTCTAGATAAAGTGTTTTCATATTTGAAATTGAATTAGTACTATTAGTTACATCTCAGAATAGCTTTGAAGATTAAATGAATTATAATATGTAAGTTCATTAGACACAAAAAAGTGATCAAGTGTCCAAGTTAGTAATCAAAAAGTATTAATGGATATTATTATTACAGATGGGAAACAGGTTTAGAAATGAAACTTTCCAGGATCACAAAGCTTTAACATTTTATAGATAGCTACAACATGTACACACTCATAAGTTCCTATACATTTTGACTCAGATAAACAGGTTTGAGTACTGTTTTCAGTTGTGTTTGAATGAGATAGCATTGAGTACTTCATAAGCACCTGATAAATATTAGTTTTCTTTATTTCTAACACACTGACTGGTACTCTTTTTCTTCCCAAAGCTGCATTTGTTGTTGTTATTGTTGTTGTCATTTTTTATTTGTTTTTATAGTATGCTATAAGAACAGAAGAAAGGGAAAACCTATAAAACTTAAGGATCACTTGGGTATTTAATAGTAACACTGAAAGTTTTCATATCCTAGAAAAAAATGGGTTCTAATTCTGCATGTATTAGTTGTATGACATTGAGCAAGTCACCTAATATAGTGAGCTATAAATGGAAGTGATCTCTTAAATGGAGAAATTTCTCCTTTGGGTTTCTCATAAATTTGTTATGAAAATTTGGTGAGATAAAGGATGTAAAACCCTATGTAAACTTTTCGCTTGGGCAGGGCTATTTTCTCGCAGCCAAACCCATAGGAGGAAGTCTTAAAAGAAAGGCCAGACTGAGGAAGGAAAATAAAAGGGAAAGGTAAAAATAAATAAGTAAATAAAATAGATAAGGTGAGCAGGGGTCCTGGGAGAAAGGAAAAACAGAAAATAAAAGAAATAAAAGGAACAGAAAGGAAGTAAAGAAAACAAAAGAAAAGAATGAAGAGGTGCCCAAAGGAGAAGAGGGGGAGATAGAGATAGGGAGAGAAGAATATGGAGAAAGAGAGACAGAAAAAAGATGAATGAATTTTTGGGCTACTTGGAATTAGATATAAATTTAATTAATATACATTTGAAAATATTCTTAAGGAGGTCAGCGAGCAGTAAGTCAAGCCTCTCCTTCCGTTACCTTATCTTCCTTTTATCTCACTATCATGTGGGCCTGGTCTCCATTACCCAGGAAAGCTATGTTTTCCCTAGAATTTGCAAGTTGTTCTTTTAATGAGACAATGCTCTTTTCTCTCTCTCCATCTCTCTTTCTGCATTGGGCTACAGTGGGCTGAACAGGCTCATTCTAGAGTGAAGGGATCATGCAGCTGAACACAGGAATGTTGAGGTACTCTTGACAGCCTGTCTTAATCTCAGCAGCCTTCCTAATAGAACCGTCTGTCAAGATCGACCTTTTGGTTCTCTGTTTTTTAAAGGTTTAATGCTCTTTCTTCACCCTGTGACTCAAAACAAAACAAATGAGGGAAGGGGGAAAGAGAGAGAGAGAGAGAGAGAGAGAGAGAGAGAGAGAGAGAGAGAGAAGCAAACCAAGAAGGAGACTCTGAACTATAAAAAATAAACTGATGGTTACCAGAGGGGAGTTGGCGGGATGATGGTTGAAATAGGAGATGGGGATTAAGAAATGCACTTGTGATGAGCACCAGGTGTTGTATGGAAGTATTGAATCACTAAATTGTACACCTGAAACTAGTATTACACAGTATATTAACTAACTGGAATTTGAATAAAAACTAAAAAATTAGTTTCCATATAGGAATTTTCTCACCTTCAATAGATATAAGTCTTTCTTTTCTGGGATGGAAAGTGGAGAGAGTATTAAAAGCCCAAAGGAAAAAAATAAAAAAATAAAAGCCCAAAGGGTTCCGGATAGTACAAATACAANGGGGAAAGGGAGAGAGGCAAACCATGAGAGACTCTTGAATGCTGAGAACAAACTGAGGACTCATGGGTGTGGGTGGAGAGGGGGGAGATGGGAATAGAGCACTGGGTGTATATTATTCTTTAATCATTATTACTGTATCCTAGCATGCCAGAGATGGGAAAATTGTGGCCCAAAGAGGAAGGGACTCACCTAAAGTTCTGAGAGCTAATACTAGAACCTAAGATTCTTGATACCCCAGTCTGGCAATAACGTCCAGCATATCACCATTATACCATCCTGGAAAATATGATTCCACTACATATTTGCGTTTGTAGTAATAATACTGCTTTATTTACTCATACCCCAATTGTGGTATCGTAGAATTTGAGATCAGAAGACTTAGAATCAAATCCTTCCTCTTGCCTGTAATAGCTATGTGACCTTTCATACCTCCCTGAACCTCAGTTTTCTCATCCAAAAATAAGAATATTTATCTCACAGGATTATTTTGAAAATCCAAATTGAGATCCTAGCAAAGGGCTTGGAATATAATAAATGCTCTGTAAAAAAGACAGTGCATTACAAATTCGTACATCCGTAAAGACTTTTAGAAACCATCTTTTTTCAACCCCTTGATGTGACATCCAGAAAACTGAAGCCAGAGAAGTGAAGGGATTTGTTCAAAGTCAACCAGCTAGTTACTGGCAAAGCCAGAATTTGAAAACATGTTTTCTAAAATATTTCTACTATTTAGACACAAAGTATGGAGAGGAATTTAAATTTAAAACTGATAGTTTGGTTCAGCTATCATTTATTGGCTTATTCTATGCCAATTTGGATCTCAAAACATGAAACCAAGTGGTTGTTTTTAAGTGTTTGAGATTCCCACTTATGTATTCTTCAGATCCATCACCTCAATAAACTCCTCAATTTGTGAGTCAGAGGACTATCATTATTTCAACAGGAAAATTAACTACGTCTCTACAACTCCATGACTATCCCTGAAGCAGTTAAGCCAGTGTGGTCCTGGTCATTTTGGCCAAAGGAATGAACGGAGCCTAATGTTTACTTTAACTTCCCTGCACACCCAGCCAAGCTCCCTCCAACTCCTCTGCCACTGACTTTCTCTCCCAGTGGCTGACAACTACCCTAAACCCAGCCAAATAGTCATTTTTCAAAGAAAAGAAAGTGAGGTAGGGCTTGGAAAGATAAGAAAGAAAGCTTACCTTTGCCAAAGTAAACCCTTCCTTATTCATGTCAGCAGCCTAGTGCTGCACTGCAGACCCCAGGGAGAGACAGTGCTACAACGCCTTTCTCATAAATTAAGTCCAAATTTCCAATTTGGCTGGTGGTACTGGGGTGGGGTGGACGGAAGAGAGGGCAGCGCTGGGTGCCTTATATAGGAATGTCTTATTTGTTCTGGTTTGGTACAAAACACTAGATGGTTCTTTGACCATATCCTGATGTTTTCTAAATCCTGGTTAGGATCTCAGGAGGAATCACAGGGTGTGGGCTGCATTTTTATTATTGAAACTTGGTAGTTGGTCTTTTGCTGAAAAAGAGAAGATAATGCACTGCCAGTGTGGCCAGTCAAAGCTTACAGATTCCAACAGCCCTATTTCAGAAATGGAGCCCTTTGTAAGGATTATTAGATGTGGGAAGGGCCCACTGCCACCAATTTATTTCCTTCCTGCTGTGAAGCAAGATTATCAGCCATATCTGTTATTCTGAGGCTATTATTGCTTGGTAATAGAGAAAAATGAAACTAGTAATAAAACAGAAAAGCTTTCTACATGTCAGGCCCTAGGCTAACCACTTTACATGCATTCTTTAAGCCTCATGATTATCCTGTGAAACAGTTGCTCTTATTCTTATTTTACAACTGAAGAAAACCAGTCTCTGAGAGGGAAGGCAACTTGTTCAAGGTCCCACAGTTAGGAAGTAGAAGTTGAGATGTGATTTTTACTGGGTCTGTCTAGACTTTTAGCCACCACACTACCACACAGTGCTGCTATGGGGGAGAAACAGAGAACCTTTTTGAGATGAGAAAAGTGACTTCAAAATTATGTGCCTGCTGCCCACCAGTCACTGCTGNNNNGATATAATCCAAATCAGGCTTCAGGCTCTGAGCTATGAGCATGGAGCTCGACATGGGGCTTGAACGCATGAACCACAAGATCAAGACCTGAGCCTAAACCAGAGGTTTCACCGACTGAGCCACCCAGGTGCCCCTAGATTTTTTTTTAAATGTACATTAGTTCTNAGCCTTAGTCAAGTGCCCTAGGTTCCAGCCCTGGTTTGCTCTGGCAGTAATCAGCCATTTGGCCTTGGCCCAGTCTCTTCTTTTCTCCTGGCTACAGTTTCTCCATTTGAATAATAAAAGTCTACAACTAGATACAGACCCTCCAAGCTCTATAAATTACATATCTGGGATTCCATAAAGACATCATATTCTTTATATTAAGAGTAGACAAGAAAGAAGTTTCAAATATGCAAAGTGTAAGGAAAGAATGGGTACTGAGTAATTTGTGGAGAAAAGGCAAAGAACACCATTCCACTTTGGAAAGGACTGCATCTACCCAACAGAACCAGGTATAGGAAGGAGACAGGTATGATGGTTGTTCCACCACTTAGTATCCTTACTTTGTGACGAGATCTGGGCTAGAAGCAGATGCTGTTCTCTGGGCAGGCTTGACACATCTTTCTCTCCTGGATTCAAAGTGTCTGGAGCAGGATCCAGGGAGGAGGACTTTCAAAGACTGAGTTGGTGGGGCAAAGTCTGGGCCATAAACCAGTGGAGGTGTTTAAGAGTACCTAGACACTTAGGTGCTGTCCCCACAGACAGCACCTCAGGCTTAGCCAAGTAGAAGCAACTGACAGAGAGAAGGGTGTAGTCACAAGCTACAGTTCCCTCAGAAATGCTTAGTGATCAAAGGAAGCTGGATCAGGCCACAGCAGCCCTTTGGGTTATCTGCCTCTTTCCCTACTTGGCACAGATGTAGAACTTGGAGTTAAAGGAGGAAGGTGGGGATCAAACCCATTAAGCTGAGATCCAAGTCCAGGCTCTAAGGCATTTATGACAGGGAGTGGAAGGGATAAGACCTCTGTTCTGACTCATAAAAGACAACAAGAAACAGGTAATATAGACATACTTAAGTCAACACAATGAAGGCTGGGGGAGGCCAAAGAGGCTAGGTTTCTGAGCTTGTATTATTCACTCAGCAATTTACTGCAGGGCACACACACCTACCTCTTCTACAAGTCCTAGGCATAATTCTGGTGTCTTTCCTCAGGAGACACCTAAAAACGTTTAAGTTGATACCTATAGAAAAGAAATTGGTAAACTGTT
>NW_027532660.1:160655-161703 GCF_008692635.1 Crocuta crocuta | reverse complement strand
ATTGCAGCACATTGGATATATCTGTGAACCAATAAAAGTTAATTTAAGAAACAAGAAGCAAGACAAATTTGGCCCACAAACTGTAGTTTGAATAACCCTGCTATAGACTGCTTTGAAATATAAACACTTGCAACATGGCAACTTATTAAGAGCACAGAAACTGGAATCTGACATCCTGGATTGAAATCCCAACTCTACAACTTCGTGAGTCTGTGACCTTGGAAAAGTCATTAAATCCTTCTAAGCCTCAGTTTTACCTCTGAAAAATTGAACATAATAATAGTACCTATTTTCTAAGGCTTTTATGAAAAATGAAATAAAATTATACATATGAAATATTTAGCAGAGTATCTGGCANAGCTGTACTACTTTGTGGGGGAAAAATAATATTTCAAGAAACCTGATTTTTTTAAAAATTATTTCATTTTTAAAATTTTGTTTTTACATTTTTTTGAGAGAGACAGAGTGAGACAGAGTGTGAGCATGGGAGGGCAAAGAGAGAAGGCAACACAGAATCCAAAGCAGGCTCCAGGCTCTGAGCAAGCATTCAGCACAGAGCCTGATGCGGGGCTTGACCCCACGAATGTGAAATCATGACCTGAGCCGAAGTCGGACACTCAACCAAGTGAGCCACCCAGGAGCCCCTCAAGAATCCTGATTTTAAGTTCTAGTTATATTACTAAAGAAAACACAGGTAATCTTGGACAAATCATTTTGCCTTTATGGGACTCAGTACCTAACCTGTAAAATGAAGAAGGTGGTTTAGATTTGTGATTTTTCAAAATTATTTTTGGCAGCAAAACTATTTCCCAAACAGAATCTTACAATAACCCCCACTACCTATGGAAGGCGAAAGTGTAGCTTTTCTGGTAAGGCTAGGAGAAAGAAAGAAAATACTTAAGGCTAAGGGGACCCAGGGACTTGTCCACTTGTATGGCTGACCACCCAGGCAATGTGCTTAATCCTGGAGCACCAGCAAGGAATCTTGATGGCTCTAAAAACACATTTGAGAAACATAAGACCAGAATGTACTTTAAATTCCCTTAAG
>NW_027532660.1:156485-160649 GCF_008692635.1 Crocuta crocuta | reverse complement strand
TCAAAAAAAAAAAAAAAAAAAAGAAAAGAAAAGAAGAGAAAAGAAAAGAAAAGAAAAAAATAAGCAACCTGCTAAATGGAAGAAAATATTTATAAATAATATATCCATCAAGGTATTAATATCCAAAATATATAAATAATTTATACAACTCACCCCCCCCAAATAATCTGATTTAAAAATGGGTAGAGGACCTGAATAGAAATTATTCTAAAGAAGACATATAGATGGCCAAGGACAGATGAAAGTATGCTCAACATCACTCATCATCGGGGAAATGGAAATCAAAACTATAATGGGATATCACCTCACACTGGTCATAATAGCTAAAATCAAAATCCAAGAAATAACAAATGTTAGACAGGATGTGTAGAGAAAAGAACCCTAATAGACCCTTGGTGGGGATGCAAATTGGTGCAGCCACTATGGAAAACAGGTTGGAGTTTCCTCAAAAAATAAAAATAGGGGCAACTGGGTGGCTCTTTCAGTCATGCGTCTAACTTTGGCTTGGATCATTATCTTGCGGTTTTTAGGTTCAAGTCCCACCTCAGGCTTGCTGCTGTCAGCCTGTCACTGTGAAGTCCACTCGTTTTGGATCCTCTGTCCACCACTCTCTACCCTTCCCTCATTTGCACTCTCCCAAAAAGTAAATAAATATGAAAAAATAAAAATAAAATAACCATATGATCCAGTAATTTCACTAGTGGGTATTTACCCAAAGAAAATAAAAACACTAATTTGAAAATACATATTCGCCCCTATGTTATTGCAGCATTATTATTATAATAACCAAGATATGAAAGCAACCTAAGTATCCATTGATAGATGATTGGATTAGAAAGATTTGGAGTGTATATACAAATACAATGAATATTGCTCAGGCATAAGAAAGATGAAATCTTTCCATTTGCAATAACATGGATGGACCTAACGACTATAATGCTAAATAAAGTAAGTCAGTCAGAGAAAGACAAGTACCATATGATTTCCTTCATAAGTGAAATTTAAGAAACCAACCAAACAAACAAAAAGGTTAAAAAATAGAATCTTAAATACAGAGAACAAACTGGCGGCTGTCAGATGGGAGGTGGTTGAAGGAAGGGATGAAATAGATAAAGGGGATCAAGAGTACACTTAACTTGATGAACACTGAGCAATGTTTAGAATTGTTGAATCATTACAGTGTAATCCTGAAAGTAATATAACACTGTATGTTAATTATACTTAAGTAACAGAAAAGAAAGAAAGAAAGAGAGAGAGAGACAGAGACAGAGACAGAGAAAGGGAGGGAGGGAGGGAGAAAAATCCTTTAAGTTTCAAATTCTGTCACTAATCCATCCATTCATCAATTCACCTAATTGATATTTCCAGGTTAACTCTGTATGGGTAGTCACAAGTGTGTGGCTCTGGGATGGCTAGATGAGAGGTTCACAGGGTCCCTTACTATCTAGTGTGAGAAGCATGGTGTTTGAAATCAGAAGGACTAGAGATTGTATCCTGCATGACTTTTTTCTGAACTATGTTACTTAACCTTTCTGAGCCACTGGTTCTTCATCTGTAAAGTGGAAACAATAAAATGTCAGTGACTGGGGGTGCCTGGGTGGCTCAGTCGGTTGAGCCTCCAACTCTTGATTTCGGCTCAGTTCATGACCTCATAGTCATGAGATCAAGCCCTGCATCAGGCTCCTCATTGAGTGTGGAATCTACTTAAGATTCTCTCCTTCTTCCTCTGCCTCTCTCTCTCTCTCTCAAAACAACAACAACAACAACAACAACAACAAAAACTTCCATGACTGAAACATTGTGAGGATTAAGTAAGCTCATTAAATAAGCTCATGGTTCATTTGCATGAACGATTAGCACACTGCTCAACACATTAGGGACCTTCAATAAATGTTTTATTTTTCCTTTCCATCCTTCTTACAGTGAAGTTTAGTGATAGCATAAGGTACTTAGTGAAAATAAAAGCCATGCGCAGGGGTGTGTGGGTGGCTTAGTCGGTTAAGTGTCTGACTCTTGGCTCAGATCATGATCTCATGGTTCATGAGTTCGAGCCTCACATCAGGGTCCCTGCTGTCAGCACAGAGCCCACTTCAGATACTGTTTCCCTCTCTATTTGCCCCTCTCCACTTCTCAAAAATAAATAAACAAAAAAAAAAAATTCATGGGCAGTNCAAAAAAAAAAAAAAAAAAAAAAAAAAAAAAAAAAAAAAAAAAAAAAAAAACTATGGAAAAAAGTGGAGAGGTTCAGGGAGGAAAGGGATTTCCCAGCAATCACCCTCTCTTTACAGTCCCCACCATCACTTTGACCAGTAGGCACCATCATGCTTTGAAGGATTGAGCTATACTGCTACAATGTGTAACTGTCCTGGGCTCCCTCAGGAAACACTGGTTCTTGAATTCTATCTGCTGCTTTCTTCAGTCCTCCAAAGCAATGAGTCTCATCCTTGAGGATACACCAGAATTCCTTGGAGGATTTGTTAAGGCACTGAGTCTCTGCTTCATTAAATCTGTGGTGAGACCTGATAATCTGCATTTTCAACAAGTTGCCAGGTGACTCTGATGCTGCTGGACTGAGGACCACACTTTGAGAACCACTGCTCAAATCTCAGGGATGCTTGTTTTGAAACTCACCCCCTGCTGGCTAACTTGAAAATGAGTCTTGGGCTCTTGACATTCCTGGTCTTCAGTATTTATCTATGTCCCCAGACCAAAAGTATAGTTCCTTCAGCACCCTTACCTTATTCATTTAGACTCGCTGTAAACATCCTCCCAACGCTTATTTACCAATTTCCTTTGCCCGAGACCCTTCCTACCTGACTTGGCGAAGCTCTCTTTCCCCATCATGCTCAGTTAATATGTCTTGTTTTTTGGCTGCCTTCCTTGAACAGCTCTATTAATGGCATCAGCTCCTACTTTACTATTATATTATGTGGCTTCCTGATTGTGGCTTTTGGGCATGAACAATTCTTGTTTGAATCCTGTCTCTGCCTCTTCCTGAAGTGTGTGATCTTGGGAAAGTCACTTGAATTCTCTGAGCCTTAATATGTCACCTGTAAAATCAAGTTGTGAAAATAAAATGGAAGGATGTCTATAAAAGGGCCTAACACAAAATAGGTTGACCAATTAATGCTAATCTTTTTCTTTACCCCCTCTACTTTCCTTACACCTGGCTATCTGCCCCCCACCACTAGTAAGAAGCTGTCAGTAAACAAGAATTAAACAATGCAGGAATAAAGTTTTTCATTAGTATTAAAGAACATAGTAAATGAGAGAGGGAGGCCTATACAAAGTGATATACCATTTAAGAAAAGGGAGAGGTAATTTTCAAAGGATGGGCATCAGGATAAGCTTCAGGGAGATTACAGCATCTTCCTACACACTCTCATTTCTCTAATCTCTGAATGTCATCCAAGATTCCTAGTTATTGCCTCACTCTAAATGCATTCCAATGACAAGTCCTGTGATATTTGTATTCTAAATATCTTTTGAGTACAGCCACTTCTCTGCTTGGCCACTGCCATCCACTAGTCTGAGCCATGCTCATTTCTTTTCTTTTTTTTAATGTTTATTTTTTATTTTTTTCTTCATAGTTTATTATCAAGTTGGATTCCATATAACACCGAGTGCTCATTCCAAGTGCCCTCCTCCATGCCCATCACCCCCCTTCCCCTCTTCCCCACTCCCTTCAACCCTCAGTTTGTTCTCAGTATTCAAGTCTCCCATGGTTTGCCTCCCTCCCTCTCCCCAACTATTTTTTCCCCTTCTCCTCCCCCATGGTCCTCCATTAAGTTTCTCCTAATTCTCCTATACATGGAAGCATATGGTATCTGTCTTTCTCTGCCTGATTTATTTCACTCAGCATAACACCCTCAAGTTCCATTCATGATGCTACACGTGACCACATTTCATTCTTTCTCATTGCCATGTAGTATTCCATTGTATAGATAAACAACATCTTCTTCATCCATTCATCAGTTGATGGACACTTAGGCTCTTTACATGTTTTAGCTACTGTTGACAGTGCTGCTATAAACATTGGGGTCCATGTGCCCCTATGCATCAGCACTCCTATATCCCTGGGGTAAATTCCTAGCAGTGCTATTGCTGGGTAATAGGGTAGTTTTATTGTTAATTTTTTGAGGAACTTCCACACGGTTTTCCAGA